>NW_027176042.1:20741512-20976512 GCF_023055335.1 Clinocottus analis
TGGCCGGGGAGATTGGCTCCAAAAGTTATTTCCACCAGGAGAAACCCGACGGTCTTGTTGAACGCGTCTGCTCTGAGGATAACATGTCCTCCCCGTCCCTCTGCACAAGGCGAACTCTGGAGATTACTTGTTTCAATTAGCTATGGGGCGGAGAGAATTTAAGCCATGTTAATTCCAGTCACTAGTGAAAATCCCGGCGCAAAGGAATAGCCAGTGAAGCATAATCGCCTGCCCCCAGACGTTCTCATTTCATGGATACATTAAGGGAATTATCCAAAATGTAAATTCGGAGGTCACACGATTTTCAGTTTACTGATGGGATTCATTAAAGGCCAGAACTCCTGCAGCAAGCGTGTGATTTAACGCGTCACCGCTCTGACCTGCGTTGGCTGGCTTTGTCCAGTCGCGAAGAAAAGTCCAAGACATTACAGAAAAGCGAGGATTTGGCTTTAAATTCACTTCACTAAATGGATGTTGAGTTCAAAGGACGGAGGAGGAGCTGCTTTCAGAAAACAGAAGAAGGGGGAGAAGACAAGGAAGTCCGTCAATATGGAACAAAATCATAATCTAAAAGCTGTCATTTATATCTCGCGTCTTTCACTCCAACGTCTGTCGTGTTGAACTCTGGGTGTCTACACACACTCTGCTGACATTTAATCGTGTAACACCGAGCTGCTGACTGTCTAACACGCAAGTTGGAGGATGTAGAAATGAGTCAGTTTGTCAACGTCTGTTTAAACAATATTTCACAGAGATGAAACAGGCCAGCCAGGGCCGGCCGACTGCTCGTAAGCTCCAATGCGTGAGTGATGTATTCGTTTGAGATGCTGGCTGGCTGACAGTCGTCGCAGGTGTAACCTTTGACCTCGAAAAAAAAAAAGAAGAAGCTTTTTATATAAGAGACCGGCCACAGATGGAATCCTATCTATGGCACAGTGTGTTCGCGGTGGAAAAAAGGTCTGCATTTCATCTGCAGTGAACTCCCAAACGCTGAGACGGACGATCACTTGACGCTCTCGTCCTCTGAAACAGAAGGTCGCCTCGTTAACAATAGATAGTGTTGCTAATAGTGAGGCCTGTAACACTCTAGAGACGGAGAGTCTGCGAGGTTCAGAAGGGAACATGGAGAACCAGGAGTACGCCTTGATTCACACCCTGTTCATAAAAGGCCGTGCACATGTGACTCATTTTGTTTTAGATCATGAATGTTTAGAGATTGGGTCTTTTTGTTGGGAGGTTTCTTGACACGCTGATTTCAAAAGTCATTACTGCCTCAAGAATTAGTCCATTTGGTGATTAGCTGATCAACAGAAAATGACTATTTTGGTTATTAACTCACGTTGTTTGCCATGCACCAAAAGAAATCAAACTAATTATAGTTGCAGGTGCTCAAATGTAATAATGTGTTGCTTTTTGTTGGTCCTACATCTTGAGACTGTTGGTTCACACAGAAGACATCTGACTTGGCCCTTTTTTTTTCCTGCAAATGTATAGACTACACAATTATCTACAATATGATTTGCACATTAATTGATAACACAAACAATCTGTAGTGGCGTCTAAAAGTGTGTTATCTGGGACAGATGTCAACCCACTCAATCTTTGTAAATAACCGAGGATGGAAGTGTTGTCGTGCATTCAGAGGCGACAGGATGCTTCCAGTGGGCCTAACACACACACACACAAAAAAAACACAAAACAGTAAGTGGATGTTATATGCACCTTTAATCTAAAAATACCAATTTCATGTGGGTGTCTGCTGAGTAGAGTGAACGCATACTCGTTCCACTTTTTCTCACTTAATGGTGTAGGGTATTTTGCCATTTTGAAATGACCCCGAAATAAATGAAGTATTTAAGGGTTACCTGCTCGACTGTGACGAGCCTGATGATGTCATCATGAGGCACAACACTCGGTTTCTGTCTTACAATCTACATCGACCAGCATATGGTTTGCATTTCATTGATTCATATAATTTTAATAGAGGCTACTGCATGCATGATCTTTTTGCTTATTGGCTATTATAAGTTATTGTTGAATGTCACTAGAAAAAAAAAAAGTTTTGTCAGGTTGTAACTGGCATGAGAGCAGCCCCTAGTGGTTATGGCATCCAACATCATCCTGAAATACTTTAAATGTATGGTATATAAGCTATGTATCATGTTTTTCGCACCAGGCTAATGCACTTGAATAGATAAAAGTGGAGAGACATTAACGGATTGATGATCAAATTGATCAAATTTAGCGATTTACGCATCCAAATATTTCTTTCCGCGTCATATGAAAGATGTATTTTAGTCTTTAAATGCTCTTTTTATACAGCATTCAACGAAAACAGACTATTATTCTATAATTACTCGAAGACACTGTTGATCTAAACTGATATGAGGCTGCTGACGTTTTGTTGAAAAGCCTACTGTACGCAGAGAAAGGACGATGTCACTTTAAGCCCCGCGAATCACAACACGGTAAATTGCTTCTGTTACGTGTGAAGCAGAGCACAATCTATTCTGGCCCCGGGCCAAACAACACAATCTCCTGCTTATTTAGTCATTAACGTGCATATTTACCTGAAGGAAGAAAAAAAAAAAGGTGCTGGAAAGGTTAATGTTGCCAATATCTTCGCAGCCTTCGATTAAACAAACCTCAGCCGCCGCAGAGGCCTCTGGCTGCGTGTCACAGTGCATCTTCACAGGGATTGCCATGTTAAGAGATGTAACAGAGAGTTTCCCTGCTCATTAACCCTTCGTCACAGTGGGGCTCTGTTGATGACCGCTTCGTCTGTCTGCTCCTGTCACAGGACGTATCAAGAAGTTCATCACACTTTTACAACAAGTCTCCCCTAAGTTCTTATTGCCTTTCAGCGAGTTCCAAACTATTGACTTACTTAAATATATGATTGCGGCATTAAAAGTTATGATAAGATTTTAGCAAAAGCACTCTGGTTTAAGATGTGTTCAAACTACCAAAAAAATGATAGTTTTATGGGGGCAAAGTGATACAATAAACTCAGAAATTGCTCATTATTTGTAATAAGTAGGCATTGAATGTATTTCTGTACTCATACGTGGAGACATTTTTTGAGTCAGTATCATTTTCTCTCTCTTATCTGGTCATGTATTAGCAAGCTGACATAAGTGTTGTCACTTTTCTTCATTTCTTTTCAATCTTTATTAAGAAAATAAATGACAAAGACATTCCTTTCAAGAAAGACAAAAGAAGAAGACAACAGAGAGAGGAAATTAAAATTATTTATTTAAAATGATCTACTGGCTATTCGCATTGTCGGATAGTTCCATCAGCTACTGGGGTGCAAACACGATAATTATGCTACGTTTAAAATGAAGAAGAGTTACTGCAACCGGTTGCTGCTCCCCATGTGATGCAGCTTGCAGTGGCAGAGTTGCGAGAACAAAAATATACCAAAAACATCATTTAAAAGGCTATTACAAAGAGTCGGCACACGATATAACCACCATCACACGATGGATTGTAACTGAAACATATGATATGGACCCGTTAACCCACAGAATAAAAGTTGAAGAGGAGCAATGTCGTGACAAGTGGGAGAAACGGACGATGTTTACGCGTCAACAATAGAAGAAGATGAGAAAACCTGAATGTTTCTCAGGGTTTATCATGTTTTTGAGAGGACAGAGCAAACCAGAGCCCTTTCTGTTAGGGTTTTCATTTCTATATATATGTGTGTGGTCTGTTAAGCAAAAAATAAAGTGTAAAATGTTTGTGTTTTTAAACTTAGCGGGGCTCTTTGTTAGACTCCTTCCTTGTGCCAGGTAGAATTTCTGGTCCAGGAGTAAATTTGGATGTCATCTCATGCCACTTTTATATATTCATAGTGCGAATGTGCCAGAAATTGGGCGAGCATGGAAGCGCAGTATTAAAGTTAAATGACGTTTTGACCACCCATTAGAGGTTCCACAGTGTCTCTGGCTGCGTCGTCATGAATCTACAGAGCGAATCTATGAATCTATGAATCTATAAATCTATGAATCGCGACCTAAGAGCAGACACCCTGCAGCTTCATGTCTTCATTGTAGAAGCTGAAATAAACTACAGCTGGCCCCACCGGCTTGATGAGAAGGTTTCTTCTCAATGATAGGGCAACTGCTTATTTATTTATTTTGCACCTGTTCCTACCTACTGGCCACACATGAATCTTGTCCCTTATACATGTTTCAATATATAAAGCAAGTCTCCCACCGCTCTCTTTAACTGCACACGGCCCTCTGGTTTTGTCTCAAAGCAGTCGGATTTTGGCGTCTGGCGGTCTGGAGGCGTCTTCATTGCTAGTCGCTCCTCAAAGTATCCCAACCCTTCAATGATGGAGAGGCAGCCCTTTAGCCCAGGCACATGCTAGCAGGCTTTACATTGGCTGATATGGATGTCGTGCCAATTGAAGTCCATTTATATTTGATAAAAGATGCACATTTAAATGAAGGATTTCTGACAGATTCTATGAATGAGTCTCAAACATTTTAGCAAGAAGCACACCTTTACAAAACCTGGCTCATGGGGACGACTGTGCATATTTACAGAAAGAAGTGAGCGCCC
This sequence comes from Clinocottus analis, assembly GCF_023055335.1. Lineage (NCBI taxonomy): Eukaryota > Metazoa > Chordata > Actinopteri > Perciformes > Cottidae > Clinocottus > Clinocottus analis. Next base: position 20,746,085 of record NW_027176042.1, read on the forward strand.
TCTTCTGGACATGGCTGGGACTGTGCCTCCGCTCCTCCTTGTGAATGAGAATGGGTTGCCTTAGCAACTGCAGATAGTAAAAAAAAAATTAAATAAAAAAAAAATGAAAAGGAACCTCTTGAGCATGACCCCTATACAGATATGTTTAATTCTGTGGATCCTCCAGAGAGAATGGAGAGGAGAGAAAGCACAGACGGAAACAACCCTGGTGATATATTGTACAGTGTATTTTTGTGTATTTGTACTCAAAGAAAAAACTAAAATCTCATTCAAAAAGGTTTATTTCTGATTCGGTTCAAACTGGTGTCGGATTAGATCTGAAATTAAAATAAAAGCCTAATAAATCCCTGTTGACATAGCCTAAACAGATGAAATTGATGACGTTTAAGAATACATTTGTAGTGAGTTTAAACACATTCTTTGTTCATGTTCATGACAAAACAGATAGTTAATTGTCTGTATTTTGCTTTATTAACCATCTGACAATCTTATCCCAGTACCTTGACTTAACTCTTGACTTCTGCGTCAAAGAATACTACTTTTGAATATATATATATATATATATATATATATATATATATATATATATATATATATATATATATATATATATATATATATATATATATATAAATAGCAATCTGTGCACATTAGTAGAACAATAGGTGAATAGGTGGTGCTTTCATTTGAAATGATTTCTCAGTTTGGCACTAAACAGTTTTGGATGGTAAAAGCTGGGATTTGGCCATCTGAGATGTCGTCAGAGGAAGGTAAGATGCACTTCAAATGTCAGTATCTGTTGGGAGAAACTTCAGAGGGAATATAAGTAAATAAGATGAGAAGAAATTGTATTGATCCCTGGTGGGAAATTGGTTTGTTGCAGCAGTAAAAGCAATGGGACTTCAACAGAAAAAAAGACAAATTGAAGTGTGAAAGAAGCAATAAAACGAGAATAATACGCGCAACCATAAGAATAACAAACAATTATGGCGTTATGTCAGGACTCATTATGCTGACAATTTGTAGTGCGTGTAAATTGGACTGTGGAGACTGAAGAGGTGATGAATTGTTTCTAATGCATTACCGGTTTGCAGCTATACAGCTTTGCTTGTTACCCGCATTTCAGCTGAACTGATATATTTTCTCATATTTTTTTATGTGAAGTCTTACTTCAACATAAATTGTTTTGATTGACATGGAAAAGTCTATTTCTACGGTCATTACTGAAGGCAGTGAGTCAAGAGCAAGTTCACTGTGCATTGACGGACTTGTGACAGAAATCCTCGACCAAAACTTCGCTTTTGCTCGTGGTCCTTAGTCATTTTTGTTGTTGTTGTTGTTGTTGTTGTTGTTATTTGTCTGATATCCAAGATTTCCGAAGCATCAAATAACTACTTTTATAGTTGTTTAAATATTTGTGCCTGTGAGTGTGTGAAAGGAATATCACAGAGATAACATTTCTTCGCAACAGCTCCGGAAATTCCCTCTCTCTGAATATATATATATATATATATATATATATATATATATATATATATATATATATATATATATATATATATATATATATATGTATATATATATATATTCAATATATATATTCAATATATATATATTCAATATATATATAGCTTAATTCACTTGTGTAAAATGTCCAAAATGTCAAGTGGAAACGCCACAATTGTACAGTTTCTAGTTTTATACTTTTGACCTTTTATACTTTTTACCTGGGAAATGGGCACATTAGCCTTGAAATAAAGTACTCATTTCAAAAAAACAAGTGTGTTGCAAATATGCGAAAGATTGTCAACTGTTTTTGACTCATAGTTGGAAATTTTGAAGTGCTTACAGTTTACTTAAATGACAAAGTAAAATAAGCAATTGTCACATTACAGAGTTTGAAAGGTGAGTTAAAAGACTATTAACTAACTACTCACTTGCCTATTTTTTATTGCTTTTATTTTTCATTGTTTTCTTTTATTGTTTTATTGTTTTTTCCACGTAAAGTGCCTTTGAGTACCTGTCAAACCTGTATTGTATTAGTATTAATATTAGATGGTGGATTGCTTAATATACAATCAACAGTAAGTGCAGCTATGTGTGGTGTAAGATAAACCTTTACAAACACACGTTGTCGGCTCAGTTGTGTAGATAGAACATCTGCGGGCGCTGTCCATTACCTGCGGTGCTGAAACCAATTACTCAAACCAGTATTAATCAATCATTTTGATTTTTGTTTCGTTTTGTTTTTAACCCTACAACATATTAAACGAGTTACATTATAATTCCTCGACTAAGGCTGCGGGCTCCAACCTTACTTAATTATATCTGCCTCAAACAAGTGGCCGTGACAAGCTAGTTGGAGCCAAAAAGTGCCAGTTTCTCCTCGCCGGCTCGCTCCAGTCAGAGCGTGGTGTTGCGTTTTTTCCCCTCCTCTCTGTTGTTGAAATTCTCCAACGCCCGATACGATCGTTTTCTTACGCTGCCCGAGCTGTTAAAATTCCAACTACGTCGTGGGCGTAGCGGCTCCTTGTAATGGCGACCGTGCCGTAGATGTGCCCAGGTTCGTGAAAATGAAGCGAAGAAGAAGTTATTTCTTTTAAGTGACACGCCGAGGTTCCCCGGAGGAGGACTTTGCGTCGACGACCGTCGTCTTTACACGTGGTGAACTTAGCTGTACTTTTGAACTTTTTTTGTTTCCCCTTTTGAGATGATGAAGCTCAAGTCGAACCAAACCCGGACGTACGACGGGGACGGCTACAAGAAGCGGGCCGCCTGCCTGTGTTTTAGGAGCGAGAGCGAGGAGGAGGTGAGTCCGGGGATGTGGCTGTCTGGCGGGCCAAAGCTAACATTAGCGGGCTGCTTCCAACGTCTGTATAAATCGTTGTATTTATCAGCTGTTGGGTTTTAATGCCAGCTAGAAACGATGACTCACTCGTTTCCCAACCTCTTGTGTTGTCTCCTGTCGTGGTGTGTTAAACATTTAGTTTTTGAGCTCGCACTTACCAAAAGGGTTATGTAAGCCTCGGGTTTTTTTTTTTTTTATACACAACGTTACTTTGACTCAACCTGTTAGCTGCACGCTATCAGCTAGCTTGCTTGCTAACTAGCAAGCCGGTGTTACGGTTTAACAAGCGACCCCGTTAACTGGCGACTTTCAGCGGAACGCGTCCGTTGTTGTCGTAGTTACGACAGCTGTTGGGGAAATAGGAAGACAACGGTTGACGGGGTCGCCTGTTAAACCGAAACACCGGCTCTCGGCCGGCGACCACAGCCCTGTGACGGGGTGGTGACTTTTATCAGAAGACGTAGAAATCATTGTTCATCTTGCTCTCGCGTTACGGAGGATTTTTCGACCACCCGGCTTAATGACAACATGTCAAACTTGTTTAGTCGTGTCCACATTTCACCACGTTAGTTGACATAAATGTTTACGTGCCACTCGCCCACAACCCCCACAACTCCCCTTTACTCAAAGTAGCCTTTATGGGGTTATTTGAGATCAGAGGCGATTTTGGGAAAGCTAATGTCCAGTCAACAACACACACAAAGATGTCTTTGTAGTTGAAACAGTATTACTAGGAGTGGAGGGGGGAGACTGATCAGAGACTTAATTCCTCATTCTGGTTAAAGGAGAGGCCAGATTGTTTCACATGGGCTGTTGATTACAGGAAATGCATCAGTCTGACCTGCACACAGCTGGAAACTTTTACTTTTAAAGACTTCAGTGAGCCACTAAAGTGATCCGTGCCTCAGCTTTTCTCCAAACATATTGTTGACACCATAAATTCAACCACACACTAAATAAAGAAGAAGCAAAGCCAGTGACTCATACACAAGCTATTGGGGGGAAAAAAACAAAACAACAATACCCAGCTGGATGACTTGGCCTCAGGTCCGATAGCCTTGATGGTTTTTCAGTGTCCTAGTTGAATGGTAGCTAATCGTGTCACATGTTATGGTTTGACTCTTCTTGTGAATATTTATGAACACAAATCACTGATTAATCGTATGAAAGCATCAACACTTCTTTTATGTGAACACAAGTTCAACACAATTAACAAACCTCATGGAGTTGGGCTGTAAGGAATGACCCGTTTTTGTATGGGACGCTTCGCAGGTGCTGTTGGTGAGCAGTAGTCGACATCCGGACAAGTGGATCGTTCCTGGAGGGGGAATGGAGCCCGAGGAAGAGCCCAATATTGCTGCAGCTCGAGAAGTGTGTGAAGAGGTTGGTTCTTTAACTGTTTTTTATAGTTATAATATCTAAGTTAAGTCTATGTTGTTGTCCGCTTTTCCTAATGGGTGTGCACTTGCAAACTTCACATGGCCTATGTTTCTGAAATATGAATATATAATAAACCTCTTTGGAATTAGTTCATCGCCAAGAATATTGTTCTGAGAATGGATTTCCATTTGCAGCGTGGCAAATTGGTCTGAGTTAAAGCTCGTGAGATGTATTGTGTTTCATCTATTAAATCATGTCTGCATTTAACACCGGGCCTAATACCTCGCTCTCGAAACCCATTTTGTCCGTGCAGTCATCCTGTTTGCATGGACAGAGGGCGAGAGCCTAGCAACATGTAAGCTGCATCATAGCATCATGTTACAAAGCAGTGTTTAGGTGTCGAAGGAGGTCACACTGAGATTGAACACTGGCTGCCCAGCGGTTGCACTGCAGCGCTATCCAATCCCACAAAATACAGCAAAGGAAGGAAAAACAATCCGCTTTCGTTCCTTGTTTGATTTAGACAGTTCTATTTTTTACCTCATAAGCCTTGTTACAGAGGCAGTTTGAAGGACAAAATGTGTCTATTTTTGTTTGTGTGTGTGTGTGTGTGTGTGTGTGTGTGTGTGTGTGTGTGTGTGGCAATTACTAAACAGTCTTGCAGCTCATTGGAAATCAATAATACTGCTTCTATACCTCTAACGTCAGCCTCTTAAGTCAGGTACCCCCCTCGTGTACCTCGTGTTGAGAATGGTGACAGGGCGCCGAAGACGCTGAACCTCGCCCGGCTGTCGGCTCTTGGCGTGTCACTGACCATATAAAGCGTATTCTGTGTGTGTGTGTGTGTGTGATCCATCACGCGCATGGATGCTGATATCATCTCTTATCCTGGCTACCGCTGCTTTGTAGTTTTGCCGTTTGCTGGAAGCTGCGGCCTGCCAGTACATTTTCACAGGGTCAAAAGCACCTTCGCATCACGACTGATGTTTATCAACAACAACAAAAAGTGCTAAAAGGCCGCATTCAGACCCTTTTGTGGTGTCGTTCATGCATCACTGTGTCTTGTGGCTTCCTAAGCTCCTTATTGGAATGTGGTGTAACAGGACATATCCTAATCCTGGCGAGCTTATTCTGATGACCATATGAGCGATTGCTTTTGCTTATTGGTTTGAACTCCCGCCAGTTAGGAGCAGGCCAAAGATCACAAAGAGTCGGTTCGCTTGTTCGACTGTTCCCAACCTCGGGTTGGTGCTGGGTCGGCAGTCATGCACCCTGCATCAGGAAGACACGGGGCGGTTATTGCATAACTTGTAACAGCAGCCTCAAAGCTGCGCATCTGCTCCCGAGGCGATGGCCAGCAGTCTTCAGTTACATGAATGCTTGGGTTGGGAGACATTTTCCATCTCAAAAACATACAGGTTGACTCTTGGCCTATTACTTAATCCCTGGCTTTCCCTGGCATGACTTCTGGATTCTTAGTTGTGGGCCTGTTCTTTTACATTATGATCTTGAGAAGTCCACTTGTGTAGTGAGTGCTGTCAACATGTATTTATAGACTGAAACTGGAACCTGAAGAAGACGTTGCAAAGATGTCAGCAAGCGACTTGGCTCTTGTATCCAAAACCTCTGGGAGTTTTATTTTGATCCATTGTCGTTATGTTTAAAGGTAACAAGCAAGTCATCCTCTTTCTAGGAAAGGTTGTGACATTTACATGGCGTTTGTGTGAAGGGCAGTAGGGCGAGGTAATAGGGAATATCAGCAAAGCGGTTGTTCTTTTGGTCTCTGACCTTTATACTTGATCTTTTATGGTACTCCAAACATCTTGTAGAGACGCCATCACTATGTGACAGTGAGTGATAGCGGAACAGAGGCGTTAATATGTATTTTGCAGCTGTAGTATTTAGGCCGGCAACAACCGACTGAGTTTTTTCTTGCAGGAGGGAAAACATGCCAAACTTCTCAGACCTGTCAAGTAACAGATAGTCTCTGTTTTTACAATTCAGTTTCAAATATTAGTTTCATAGTTTTCACATCTGGTTGGACAAAATGTGCGTCTTGTTATCCAGGAAACAGTGATGAGCATTTCTCACCGTTTTCGCACATCTTTGTAGACTTACCCCGTAAAGAATCTGCATTATATATTTACTATGTATACTATTTATGTATATATATGAATAGTGGAGTAATGTCTAAGTGAGCAGAGAGTAAAAGATTCTCTCTCTCTGTCTCTGTTTCTGTGTGTGTGTGTTTATCAGAGCTTCTCCTCGCTTTGTTGACACATTCAGCCGGTCGCTCATGCTTTTAGTGCGTGTCTGAGTACGTGAGGGTGGCCCGCTGGTTGGCTCGCCGCCGCCGCCGCCACGCACTGCTTTCATACGCCGGTCGGAGCTGATAACGGCATCCCGACCGATAGCGTCGTTACAGAAACCCACCTTCGGGTTCCTCTCGTGTAAACACGGCTCTTTCACCAGAGTTTGTTCTGTCGGCTTTGACCCGTCGACACGTAGAGAGACGTTTAAAGGCAATAACAACGCCATCAATTCCACATAAATGTCTTATTCAAACAAGTGGGCGTGACTTGTTTTATTACCTATTACTTACTGTTGGCTAAATTTGATTTCATGGCACTGAAGTGTGGAATGAATGGAGGAAGAATCAGTGTATACAAGACATGACTGCTGCTTTTAGTCAAATTTAAGTCTGTTTTTTAAGCCGATGATTCACTTGTGTGTTACTTGGAGGATTCCTGCAACAACCCAGGAATTAGAAAGAGATCAAAAAACAATCGTATGATGTAATCTAATCCACTGCAACACAAACAATTTAAAAACACAGCCTCTTCATATTTAAGATGTCCATTGTAACTGTATGCTGCGATGTTCCTCTCCTCACCATTTTAATCATCCTCCTGTCGTTTTACAGGCCGGTGTGAAAGGGACTTTAGGTCGCTTAGTTGGAGTTTTTGAGGTGAGTTTTGTTTGCTGTCGACTTGTTTTTGTGTGTTCTTCAACCGTGACCATGCGGCATGTTTGGAGAATGACCAAAAACCTGATTTATTTGTTTCTCCCCCCCCCCCTCTACAGAACCAAGAGCGGAAACACAGAACCTACGTCTATGTCCTTATTGTAACAGAGCTGCTGGAGGACTGGGAGGACTCGGTCAACATCGGTAAAGCCCTGCATTTGTTTACTCGTCAAAATAGGGATCATACGGACAAAGTTCCCCGGCAGTCACATGAAGTCTGACGCTTTATTTTTCTTTCCCAGACTTTGATGATATTACAGTTCAGGGATTACGCTGTATGTTTGTTACTTAGGGGGGGATTATAACACCAGCTTTTGTTTCTGCCCGCCTGCTTTTCATTTATTTTAATGCTGGGCACAGTACTGATAATTAGTCATTTGTGTTTGTTTCTCCCCCCCTTCCCTCCTCCCATCCACCTCCCTCTGTGTTGTGTCTCACAAGTCTCAGCTTGTTCCAACAATGGTGTCTTGTTCTGTCAACAGGGAGGAAAAGGGAATGGTTTAAAATAGACGATGCCATACGAGTGTTGCAGTGTCACAAGCCCGTGCAGGCCACCTACTTCCAGGCTCTCCAGGAGAGTTGCCTGACCAGTAACGGAACACCTTTGGCGGCCACGATAAGCGGGGATCTCTCCCCGACCTACAGCATCAATCAGAGCTCCGTCTCGGGTATCAGATAACTAAAACCACATAACTCTTGACACCTCCGGGAGCTTTTCGCCACCACTTGCGCTCTTACACGTGTCATTTCTCTTCTCTTCGTTCTTTTTCTCTTCTCTCTCCTGTCTCAATAACATGGTTTGCCTTGCCAACTCCTTTGTGCCAGAACTGTGGCACAGACTTGATGACAAGTGTTGGGTGAATAGTCTGAAACACTTTGTAAATGTAAATGTAATTTTTGACCCCTATTTTTTTTTTTCTTCTGTTTTTCTCTTCTTTTTACTGACAACTGCATGAAATGTCTCCCTCCCTCTCCTCACTCTCTCTCTCTCTCTCTCTCTGTCTCTCTCTCTCTCTCTCTCTTCCCTTAACGCGCCCTTAGCGTGGTGTTTATTGAATGCAAGAACTACTTTTTACTGTTGTAATGTAAAAGTGTATACTTAGTGCTTACGCGGAAAGGCTTTCGGTGGTCTTTTTTTTTTTTTAAAGTCTCCATTTCTTTCACACATTTCTTTTTTTTTTTTTTTTTTTTTGGTGAATGAATGGCGCCCATTACTGTACTCCCTCCACCCCCCCCCCCCCAACACCCTAACTCCCCTGTTAATAAGGATAGGAAATGTTGTCTGTATCTGAATGAACAGAGTTGTGGGAAGTGACTTGTCTTGCATGAGCGCTGTCACGTTGCGTCGCACTCGACGGTGCAACGGGCCTGCGGTGAGGTCTTTTTGGATTCTCTTCATTTAGTTCCTTATCGTCGTTGTTGGTGTCTGATCAGAAGGACACGCCCCCCCCCCCTCCCCTCCTCCCGCCCGCCCACAAGTTTTTCAAGTGTCAAGTGTGTTTCTCTCTTATTTTTTAAGGGAAGCTTGTCAAGCACTACAGGTTTGACTCTCCCACAGAGCATAACGCACCATACTGTAACGAGAGCGGAAGAATGTCCACATACGATGTCAAATGAACCACCTTTTTTTTCTCTCCTCAGTGTCTTTACCTCCTGTTCAATCCCCCTTTTTGTTTTTTGTCTTCGTTGTTGAACTGCTTTCCTTTGACCGACTACAAAGTCTTCCTCCACGTATTGAGAGGGTAGTAGATTTAAAAATCATGGACTTGTAATTTTCAAAATGCAGCACATATCACTTAAGTTATTAAAAAAAAACACCCCATTTCCATGTTTTACTCCTCACATTCAGTTTGGTTCAAAGCGATTGTTTACACTGCTCGTAACAGCACAGGTGACTTCAGTGGGCACTCGTGGTTGTAATCTTCTTTCTTACCCTTTCTTTATTATTTAATCTGCATCCCCCCCCCCCCAAAAAAATAACACTCAAAAACACCTGCTTGACATCGAAAGTAATCAAATCTATAATGCTGGTGCAGAACAAACAAGCCTTGTACAGTTTGAGACCTCGTTTTTAACATGTAAAATGCTTTTGGATACTAGTTTTCTTTTTTGTTTTTATGTGGTTTTTTGTTTTTTTTTCCTCTCTCTAACGTCTGGCAAAAGTCTCTCTGGCCGAGCTGCCTCCCTTTGGCCTCGACGTGGCGCGAGGCAGCCGGCTCAATACTGTGAAACTGGAGGCGCTGTAGATAGCATGTTAGAGGTTTTTATTGTAAATTGTTTATTTCTGTATAGATCAAAGGTGAGAGTACAAATGACACGCGCGCACACACACACACACACACACACAAAAAAACACACACCTCTTACTCATCTGTGAGTCCGACGTGTCATTTCAACTGAGACTGGAAGGAAGGATTGAAGCGGTGGCGTTGGCTTTGGAGCTGTTGGGAGAGAGCGCTGTAGATCTGAGACTTGAAAGACGAGGAATGTGTTGTTGAGGAGCGTATTTAAAATCGACTCAGATTTTCTTTTTTTTGTTGTTGACCAAAACCAACTTGTAACAGTAAAAGGATTACTGTTCTTTGACTCAGAGATAGTGTTGAGTTTTCACACCACCAATTCGTTTAGAAGTAAAGCAATCCGTCTTTCACCATGGAGGGTTTCTTTCTCAAGAACTTTAACATGATGCTGTGGTTTTCTGTCCACATTCACATGTTCAAACTTGTTGGCAAACATTTTTCCCACATTAGCAGCCTCGTTAGCATTGGTAAGAGGCGTCGGTTCATGATACTCTGCATGTTCATGACCTCAAGTGACCTCTTTCGACCAGAAGTCAGATGAAACCACTGTTTATCTTTTAAAGCTGCTAGAATCAGCGTTTCTATATGGAGTCAAATGAATGGTTAATAAACTTGAGTCCTTTTTAAAAAAAATACAGATACATAAGTGATTCCTCTTAAAAACTCTCCAAATTTAGGTTTGGATTGTGCGCCTGCCGCTGAGACTCATGGGAGCTGTGTGTTTTTCTTGAATGCCGAACGCAAGGAGTGAAATTGTTTGATCTTGGTTTAAAATGACGGGGTGCACATTCGAGAGAACTGCAGTATCATGATTCAGTCGTCCAGAAACTTCATGGGGAAATAACACAGAACTCAAAAATCTGTAGCCCTTGAAAAGGGGGCTGAGAGTCCCTCGGTCTTTTATTCATGGTCCTTTTCTCCCGGTAATTGTGGGTTCCCGACTCTGCCGGCAAACAAGCTTCAGACGGACTCCTTTTTATTATCCCTCGGTGGAAGAAAAAAAAAACCCTCTCTGAATGAAAGTATGTGCGGAAGGAGTCTAAAGTCTTTACAACGGGTCCAGACTTTGACTTTTATTGCTGTGCGGCAGCAAGGCGCGGTGGCCCAAAGTCTGGCTTTATGGCGCCCCACCTGGCACTTGAAGAGAGCGTGTGCGTTGATTAGACCTCATCAAGTCTTCATTGAAATGTGCAATCGGACGTCAAGGGCTTGAATCTGTAGTTGGCTTTACAGAAGAAGAAAAAAACAAAAAAATCTAAAACGGTAATTGGCGGCGATTTGAATTCCCTCTTTGGATGCGGGTGACAGGTACTGTCAAAGTGAATGTGAGGAGGATGTCCACAAGTAACAGCCAGTGACTTAATTATTAATGACCACTTGTTCTTGATCCATATTTTTTTTGTTTTTGTTTTGTCAGTTCTTTCATCTGTTGTGTTGTTGACAAGAAGATGTCTTGTATATAGCGAACACAGCACCCTTTGAGACAGGACGCACGTTGGCCAATGAGGATTAGTCCCCCCCCGCCCCCACATTTTTTTTTTTTTTTAAAAACTCCCTTCTTACTCGAAACACTTCCTGTCATGTGTAAAGCGATCCGGGATGGAGTCCGGGGAGGGGATTCATGAAGTACGCGTCTCCTGTGTGAGCAGGTTGGAGTTGATGTGGAGTTAAAAGGTGATCTTCCCCCTTTTTCCTCTCGCTGCAGATTTCTATCACATTTGGCTCTTTTTGTAGGACATTGAAGCTTCAGAGGGGAGGAAAACCAAGAGGAGGAATTATTCAGAGAACGATTAGAGCTTTCGGATGAAGTCACTTCCTTTTTGACTTATCAAAGATGATGGTATACATATGTATTGCCCCATCTTGTGGCCAAAGTGAAACATATATATATATACATATATTAAAAAAGCACATCACTTTGCTGAGGATTGTAACATTCAGTTTCCTTTAGCGCGACGGTCAGATGGCCATTTTATTAACTGAATGACTTTAATTAGAATTTGATTGATGAACGGTTCAAAGATAACCCCCAAATATTAGTAATTGAGTAACAAACTAAACACTTGCACCTGACCTCAGCCTTGAAGTTACGTACTCGTAATTTGGATCTCCAAGGTAAATGTGTCACTGGAATTTTTTGCTCTTTTCCCTTCTTTTGTCATTTGGGACTGTGGGATAAAACCAGTGCGAGAAGACTGAAGATTGTAATATAAATGTGCCAACAAATAAACACCAGTATTTCACATTCAGGACGGTGTGTCATTGTTTGTGTTCACGCGGTACTCTGACGGTAACACTACATACATAATGCTGAATACGATGTTTAGGTTTTAATTGAACTGTTTTTATGTTGTGGTAATCTTAACACAATGGTATCTTTGCATGTTGTATACAGTACAATGTTTTATACTTGATGCGTGTCATCCGAATGCCACAGCAAATGAACGTGAGCACGTTTTGTGGATCGAGCTTTTAGCTTTGGCCCAAATCCACGAGACAGTGAGTTTAAAAAGCACATTTGAAGTTGTGTGTGTGTGTGTGTGTTCATGATGGAAAAGTTGACAAAGTAAAAACAAAATTAGGTTAGCACAATATAGATTATTTTTTCCCTTGCAGTGTGTCAATATACACTGTTCTTCCAGCGTAAAAAGAGCTTTTCACAGCTGGAGAAGCTTCACAATAATGTGAAAAACCCAAACTGTTTTTTGGTGGGAATTGGTTCAGACATCTCTAAAGTCTGATTGGTTTGAAGATAGCGTACATTACTTTCTTACTAAATGCAAAAATCAATGAGGTATTGCATTGTGGGTCGATACTGTACATCACACACACATTAAGCTTTTAGTGTGCATACTGACTGATGTGTACATTTAATTGTCACTACACTAAAATCCTGTTTGGACTGGTATTGAAATGGCACACTGCTTGTGTGGGTGTTATTTCACATTAGGTGTTGAACAATGTGCCGTTTCCTGTGTGTAACAAAATGCTTTTTCCCTCAAGCAGAAGCTGTTCCTCGTACTGAGGAAGCAGACGTTACAATGTTCAGTGCAATCTGGACACAGGTTTCCCATTTCGATGTCAGGGGGAAATGGCTTCACTTTGAAAGTTTTAAAGAGCGTTAGCAGATGCACGCCCTCAGAGGTTTCCTCGTCTTCAGAGTGTAAAACTTGCGTTTGGGCAGCGCTACGCCAGAATCATGTTTAAACTGAAACGAGATGCGATGGGTTTGCACCCGAGGGGCGCGAACCAAAGATGTGCCGGGTGTCCTCAATCTGTCATTAGCACAATTTGCAGCCAAAGCCACTGGCCTTTTTTAACATGTCACATTAAAAAGAAGACCGGAGTGTCATAAGATTGGTCTAAAAAATATGAGCATTAAAGTGGTAGTGTATGTTAGTTTGACCACTTGAAAAAAAGACAGTGATGTGGAATAGGATCGACTCGGGTCTTCAACCAAAAACACAAACTGAAGAATTGTATTTTGATTTTCTTTATTGTACAGAAAGAAAAGGAGAAATTTACTGAGGCGGCTGTCCTCTGCCGCGTCCGAAGCCACCTCTCTGCAACAGGGAAACGTTGGTCAATACATTAGTCACAGAGTTCAACAAAACAATTGCTTATGACCGACCGCACTGTACCAAGATAACCCAATAACAGTCTGTAACGTTAGTATTTCTGACTGCCAGTGGATCAAGATGATACAGAACTACATTCAACACGCTGGCATTTCTTAATAAACCCATTCTAAAAACCCACCCACAAGCTAACAGTTTCAGGAAAGAATGATGTACAATCTTGTTGTGAAATTCAAGACCAAAAATATGCCTGTTAATATAATTCCCCCACAGGTGAAACAGTCTACAAGATGAATATAAAAATACAGCAGCAGTACTTACGAACTGGAATTCTGTGGCAGCTCCGGCACCGGCCTCCGCTTTCTTGTCGGCACCAGCTGATGGAGAAGTTATGAATAAACAAGTCAGTAAACATCTTTTATAGTTCAAGCTTCAATAGACAAACACATTAACGCCCAGAAATTTTCTATACACACACACACACATTTACTTTTAAGAAAGCATTCGTTACTACATTAAAAGATACCTCAAGTAAATTACTGTATTTTCTATTGTGTAACTTTGCTAATAAGAAGTAAATCCTGGTTTATGGACTTAGACAGTCAGTTTTCCACCAGCCACTCAAAGACTTATTGTCGGTCATTTCAACACTACTTCATAAAAAGCAACTCTGTTGACTGATACTGTGAGTGGTATACTTACGAGGTGCAGCAGATCGCCTGTACGTGTCTCTGTCAGCCTCTCCGCGGTTGAGGCGGGCGGGCCTCTCTCCTTCCATTCCTGCAGAAAGACACAAGAACAATTCAGGTCAGGGTTACTTTGCTGCAAACAGGACAGAAGCGGAGGAAACTCTGCATACCTTAAAGTGACAGTTGGTCAGATTGTTAACACACTGACAAAACAGTATTTATACAAAATAAATTCAATGAACAATTGTTCATTGTGATGAGCAGCTTATTCATGACCACTTTAAAGACACTTGTTTGCTTCAGAGTGAAAGATAATCCCAGAATGCAACGCTGGGACATTTTATGTTGCACTTAAACTCTAAAGTGAGGGACAAACGCTACATTGGTGGAAGATATATTATAAGCCAATAAGACAATTGCATTATTGTGCCAATAATATAATTCTAGCTGATAATTATACTCCAAACGCACCCACTAAAGGGCAGACAGCAGAAACGTCAGCGAGGACGATGCTTGTAATAAGTGCAACAACGTCTGCCAGAAGCGAATACCAACAAATTATCAAACAGCCACCAGACAGAACCGCTTTGTCGCATCTTAATCCACAGCCGATTATTAGTATGTCTGTGTTTACGCGGACGTACTAATGCTAGAGAATTGTTATGAATGCTCGACAAAGGGATGCTAGTTGTAGTTGATGGTCGAGCCTGATTAACCATCTGAAAATGTGTTGAACTCTTGATGAGACCGACCCTCTTCATATATAGAATGACAAAGGCTTTAAATATTTATGTTGTAGTCGAAAAAAATTAAAAAATATAGTTCCACAAGTATGTTGTTGTATTGTAAAGATCAACTCAGAAATATACTAGTACAAGTAGTACATGATGGAATATCTCCATCATGTACTACTTTAACAATATAGTGACAGTTTCAGCAAATATGACATTATATAAGTTAACTAACTTAATGCAGTAGTTCTTAATAAGGTGTTATGTTTTAAATCAAAGTTTCACCTCTGTCATTATCAACAGACATGATAAGTACAGCTAAAGGATGGACGATCAACTGACTAAAGTCTCAAGCTTTCCTTCTAAATCGGCAGCAAATCTAATTGAGACTTGATCGGTAACTGGATTCGCATTTGCCAATTTTATAAACTAAAATAACTCTATTACAGGGCGTCTCGGGCTAAAACGCAGCTGGAAACAATGAACTCTGAGTTGCTGAACTCACTGAGCTTTGGCTGAGCCTTTTGACTCCATGAGGTCAATCTCACAGGAATGCTTCTCCTCAGCAGGTTTACATTAACAGCTCATGACTTATGGTTTGTGTTGGTACGATTCAATTAGAAAAAGCAACATCAGAACTCATCACTACAAGTTCGCTGCAGATTATGACAGTCCTTTTGAGAAATACAGTTCATTCCAACAGACGCAAGCAACATTAAATCAATTACGTGTAAATCGGTGAGCTTACCCTTGGGCCTGGGCCTTGCGGTCTCAGGGCGGGTCTGGCGGCGCAGGGTGGCGGGCACAATCTCAGGGGGCAGGTGGAGGAAGTCTCTCAGGTACTGGATACCTTCGTTGGTGAGGTACCAGTAAAAATGACGCCAGGCAAATTGCTCCTTGACGTACCCACAGGACTTCAAGGACTGGAGGGAAAACAAACACGTCGTGTTCACACTGAACTACCACCAACTCATTTTAAGCACTTCATAGTAAACTAAGATCGTGTACACATGACTCCGTTTCCATTTTAAAACGCACGTATTTTGCTACGCTTACACTGAGCGGCCACACTACGGGTTTACATCCTAAACGGGTATGTTTGTAAACAATGACGTAGACACCCGCATTCGCTTCTTAATTGGGTCTTAGTTTTTCCCTTTTTCTGAAAGAAAAACAACCAGATGACGAATTTAAAGCTCTACCGACGGCTTTGTTGTCCATACTACAGTTGTGCAGTTAAATCCTGCAATAGGCTTCCTGTTTACACCATCCCGTGTGTTCCCAGTGTACGTGAATGGTCACACAAAATGCTTCTTTATAAGGGTTGTCGTGTGGATGGAGATCATTTTGTAAACGACGCAGACAGAGATAGTATGTTTTGAAATGTAAATGTAGTAATATTAGGCTGTAGCCTAAGCGCCTTCTTCTCTTCCTCTCTCATGTAAATCATCTGTTAAACACATAGTTGTCTCATTGAGTTGTATTGAAATGCCGTCATCCCTTGTAAACAGCATAATTCTCAATAAGGTCTGTTGTGCAAGTGAAAAACACAAGTTCAATTTAGTCAAACTTTCACCATTTAGCATCACCAGTTTCTCTTGCCTGTCAAAGACGCATTAGATCTGCACACGCACCGCTTTCCTCATCTCATCTTTCTAACCTGCATCAAGCTAGCATACTTAGCATACATAGCTAGTACTTTTGCAGTGATCCAAAGAGACATTTCCCCCGAGCCATGTGCATTATCACACCACCATTAGGAGTATCACAGCCTTTTTCCTGTAAATGACTAATTGCTTCTGCAAGTGCAACACAGTGTCTGAACTTGGACGCTTAGTTAGTACTTTGACATTACAAATGTGTATCATTAAGAGAATCTGATATTAGCACAGAAACAAGTACTGTGATACAGATCTTTGGTCACAACAGGTCACCGTTCATCGGTACAGCTCGGCTCAGGTTATAGCCATAATCCAGATAATAATGAAAGTGTCTCTCACCTGCATCGCTTTCATCACATGAAGGTTGGGCACGTTCTTGTCCGCAAGCTCCGGATGCTTAGGCAGATGGACATCTTTTTTGGCCACCATGACTCCCTCCTTGAAGAGGAGCTCATAGATAGCAATGCGATTCTTCTTGGGCATCAGCATCTGTGTTAGGTGACATATTTTATCCGTTATTTTCCCACAAGTACACGCAGCAGAAAGACTACTATAGGTTCCACTTTGGCGGCATGTTAGCCGACTCAGCAACATGCAATGAGTCGATGCAGGGGAAAGCCAACAAACTAGCGCTTTAATAAAACATATTACTAGGTTTATTCAACGTGTTAACATCACTAGTGAAACACTTTAAACAGACGTTAACGTTGACTAAGGTGGCCCACGTTAATAGAGAAAAAATGGCAGCCGTTCGTGAACATCGGTGCCATTGTCACTTCCCCACTTTTAAGTCTAATATCTACGGTTGAAACGCGTTTACGGCTGAAATACGTCGAAGTAATAATTTGTGACATTAACCACAATCGAACATTGAGCATTATTTTTTCGGAGATTATCAGATGTTGAAGATATATTTAGATTACTACGCCGGGTATTTCTTTACCTTTCCACTTGTTAAGGGACCGGAGCCGGAAGGAACGCCTGTCGTTGACCGGGAAGGTTTATCCTCGCGACCCTGGCGAGCTGGAGATTTGTTGCCTCCTGCCGGTGCGGAGGGGAAGAACAGCCTGGTGAATATACTGTAAAGTACTATTTTAATGGTGTAGCAAATACTGTATTTATTGTGCTTTACGTAAAACAAAGTTTTAAATGAAAAGGTCTGTTGATTTATTTTTAAACAAAACCTATTTTCAAATAATGTCTTCATATCATTTCAATTTCCATCCAATGTTCCTGTGAATGTTATCAAAATAAAAGCATACAGCTTATTACAGTTTTTTAAATTAGAACGCTGCTTTATTTCCATTGTGTGTTAATTATCATTATTATTCATGAGAATAATATGTATATTGTTGTTGTTATGTAGTTGTACGAAATAAGTAGTTTCAAAACTGGGTGAAATCTGGAATACTTATTGGTGAAATGTAACTACTGTACATTTATTTAGGCACTGCACATTGTTTAGGTACTTTGACCCTTAATTTAAACAAGTATATTTCCATTTCATGCTACATACACTTTTACTCCAGTGTCATTAAGATACTAACATTGCCTTTTTTATTCTCCGACATTCATTTTTAGTAATAAATTATTTTACAGATTAAAATTGTATTTAAAAAACATATACACATTTATAACAAGATATATAATAATATCACACTCACAGGGCATGCAAATGGCATGGGCCCACTTTTACTTTTGATAAATACATTTTGATAATACTACTTGAGTATCATTTTCAAAGAATATTCAATACCTTTCCCTAAAATTAAGTAGTATTGCTACTTTTATTGAAATAAATGATCTGAAAACGTCCTCTACCTCTGAAAATGAACAATTTAATTAACTTGAATACATTTCATAATATTTTAGTCTGCAGAATGGCAAACGAAAAATGCTTATCACAATATGCCAATGCAACCTCTCCAAATATTTTTTTTTTTCAAAATAGAAAAGCAACTTTAATTTAGTAAACACTGTACAAGAAGAAAAGAAACATTCCTCATATGTTTTACTGTAAATTTCTGTGTTATTTTTAATTATTTATTTATTTTAATTGTATTTTTAATTCAATTTTAATTAATTCAATTTAATTATTTTTTATTCATATATTTATTTTAATTTAATTTAATTAATTTTTATTTCATTTATTGTATTTATTTTATTGTATTTAAAAAAAATCTATTTTATTTTCCGATTACACGTTCCCATCGATCCTTCCCTCTTAAAAACGTTTATGCTGAAGGGGCATCCCGGAAGTGTTATTGTTCAATAACGCCATGGCTACCTTGACTCACGGACCATCCCCCATCTGGCGGCTCCTCCAGCGATAGATCCACCGGCGATACAACAGGAGGCAGCTGATGAAGACAATGATTACATTATAAAAAAAATTAATAATAAAATATTCAAAGAAGCTGGATTAAAAAAAACCTTTTGGTACGTACGTCTTTATTGTTTGTTATCACCACATATCCGCGATCAACAGCTAGCTTCGGTTTGTTGTGGAAAAAGTAGCTTAATTTACTGTGAACCGTCACAGCTGCTGTCGGTGCGAACAGGCGGGTTTGCTCCTGTGACTAAAGTAAAGTAACGTGCATTGCTTTGAGAGGAAAAGTCATTGTTGAAGCATCTCTTTGGATCACAAAAACCTGCAGATTTGGGGCTGACGAGCGGGTCACTTGAGCCACTACGTACTCACTGCTTTACGACATTCATTGACATTCATTGGGTTTTTTTTTTTCTTTAAACAAGGCAGAAGCAAATGCATTTTGCACAACATTTAGTGGGGGTGATAGTTTTGCAGAAGGTGCAGTGAGAGACCTGCTGCAGCACAGGGTTAGGGAGGGATGTCTGAAGTAAAAAAATAAAAATAAAAAAATAAAAAAACCTATCACTGGGAAAGAGAGAGAGCCAGTGTTTCCAGCACATTTCTTTGATTCCTCATCAGAGAGCAGCTGCTGGTGGATCAGATCAGATCCAGGCTGCTGTGAGGCTCTGACCTCCATGTGAGCAAAAGCCTCTCTGAGTCTCTGTCCACGGTTCTGAACTCATGTACTGCATTGTGCGTACACATCATACAGTACAACAGGCCGCTGGACACATCTCCCATCTGTGCAGCTATTCAGTACCATGAATGGCAAAAGTGTGGCATATACAAGTCAGTTTATTAAACAAAAAACAAAAAAAAACATTGTGTTCCTTAATGTCTTAAAGGGCCACTGCGCTGTTGTTAGACATGTAGTTCAGTACTGCTGAAAACATTTGTCTTTGTGTTTTGTGTGTTTCTGGACTAGCTTCTTCATGTCGACCCTTTTAGAAAACGTCAGCTTTGCCTCAGAGACGAGTCGACGCATGTTTAACCAGGAATTTGTCCCAAATTGGAGGCGTGGACTTGGAAAGAAGTCTCACGAGCAATGCTGTTGAGTTGCTGCTTTGACGTCTCCCAACTTGGTGGAAGAGCAATTTTTAAAGTCACTGTGTTTGTCTGTAGCCTTTTCATCTGACCAATACGGTCGTTTTCCACTTCCTGTGTGATGGAGCTCGTCACCCAGTGTATTTGCATTTGGTGTATAGAAACTGAGTACTTTTCTTGCGTTGTGCCAGGCTGATGAAGTACATTAAATGTCATTCTCACTTGGTGCCGAAAGGACCAGTTGATTAATCACCAATTCATTGATCATTGCTTATCCCTGCTTCTCAAACATGAGGACTGTGAAGCTTTTCTCTGCCGTTTAATGGTTTTAAATAGAATTTTCATTCTGGGAAAACGATGAAAATATTGTTTGAATGACTGTTGTTCTCACTCGGTGTGTTCGCTGTCAACAGGCCGAGTGGGAATCCTCGGCCTCCTCCGCGGTTCGTTGTGAGGAAATGATCTCATCTCACTTCTGATCATCGACCCGCAGCGTTAAGCTTTTGTAAACACAGATGCGCTTTAAGAGCCGGTCATCTAGGGATGCGACTACTGCGGATCCGTTCTGGTTTTCCTATGAGGGAGGATGCATCGTATGCAGAAGCATCTCCCTCTTCGAATTCAGTGGTGCATTTGCAGGGGGGAGATCATATTTTAAGAGAGAGAGAGTGGGGGGAGGAGAGAGGGATCTGTCTCTTCACACATGTTGAAGTGCTTTTGATGAGAGCGCGCCTGATTGGATTAATTCTCGTGACAAATGAGGGACACTCATTTGATTTGCGGCGCCGGGTTCAACTCCTTTCTGTTTAGCAAACGACAGACGAGCCGTCATCGCTAATGTAATTAATTAGACTAAAAC
This sequence comes from Clinocottus analis, assembly GCF_023055335.1. Lineage (NCBI taxonomy): Eukaryota > Metazoa > Chordata > Actinopteri > Perciformes > Cottidae > Clinocottus > Clinocottus analis. The sequence continues at coordinate 20,766,571 of NW_027176042.1, forward strand.
CTCTTCGTCTTTTTTCTTTTTCATTTTTCTGAATAAATAACTATGGATTTTACGATGTTATTCCCAACGGGGCACGCAGAGGGGCTTCTGTTCGCTCCCAATTTCCATTTGTAGTCTCAGAAGCTTGGCGTGTCGCATCTGGTGCTCTGCTGACGCGAGAGCGGATTGAAAGCTATTAAACGTATGAATTTCTTGGAGTTCTTTTTTTTTTTTTTCACAACTTAAACATCAGCCGCCTTTTCCGTCAGGGCTTTGGATCAATGCAATTGTATTTGAATTCAATTAGTTTGATCATTTCAACTCGGTTCCTCCTGAGAATCACCGCAACACAATAAGTTGTGGTCACCCTGAGCAGATGGAGCATCTTCTCAAAGCCGCTGCATCGAACACTTGAGTCAATAGTTTCACCCACCGAATGAAGAAGGATCCTCTTGAAGAAGCTCCCTCCGCACATGTGCAGAGGCTGAGAGGTGGGAGAGCGGGGCTTTGGCCTCAACTGTAACGTAACTGGAGCCTGAGATAGGATCCTCACGGGGGATCATGGGAGAAAGGCCGGCTGCATTTCTTTAAAGGCCCCGGGGGGAGGAGGAGGGTTGCAAGGGCAGAGCTGCCATTACACACCGGGTCATACGGTGTTACGCAACCTTCGTGAAATATCAATTGCGTGAGAAGAATCGCCCGGCCTCGGGAAACAGAAGAAATGCCAATTTATTGTTCAGTGTTTGATGAAAGATGGAAAAAGAAAAGCCAGGATGAACCTGGATATGAATCAAAAGACATTTTAATGTGTATGATATTACATGGATTGTAAACGCACTGCTAAATTATGTTTAAAGAACGGCCAAAAATTATATATTGAAAAAAAATGTGCCAGGATCTAAGCTGATGTCCTCACATTGCTTGTTTTCTCTGACCAGCAGTTTAAAAGATATTCAATTCATTGTACAACTTCTCTATTGAATATAAAGTAAGTGTACCTTGTGAAATGAATGCATTATATCGTATAAATAATTAACTTTCTGCTAAAAATCAAAATGATGGTTCCTAACAAATCGTCAAATATTCCCAATCTGAGAATCTAAAACGCGGGCAATCTTCTGTATTTGTCTCCGTGGGAATCGTTCTCACGAGATGTTCTGGGAGCACTTTCCCAGACACCGATCATGAATTCCCTGCTGTGTCTCTGCTCTCTGACGCTGCTGCTGCACTGTGCCTAAAGATGCTGAATCAGCAGAATCTCAGCAGCAGAGCTGCTCGTTGCGGCTCAGCAGCGAACGGCCGACGCGGTCCAGCGCGGCTGCTCCGTCGTGCAGGAGGCGCGTCCTGCACGGCCTCACTTCCTGAGGACGCACGCATGAACACAAGCTGCAGACAGTAGAGGTCAAGGAGCGTCCCAAGACTCATGTAGAAGAGAACAGAGAACAACAGAGAACAACAGTGGATCTTTTGAAGTGTTGTTGTCTGGTAGGATTTCATTGTCTTTTGTGATTTATATACTGAATATATTTGGCTTTGAGCTGTTGGGTGAATAAAACTAGCAGTTTGGCATCAGGTGATGTCATTATTTGGTGAAGTTTTACAAGTGGAGCGAAGAATCTGGAGCTGTAACAATGAGTCGGTTAACCCATTGGCTGCTCTTCAGAAAGTTTAGCAGCAACTATTTGGATAATTCATTAAATTCCCTCCCTAAAAAAAGCTCAAACTATTATTGTTCCAGGTGCCAAATAGTAAAATGTCAAAGTAAATAGAATACTTTTTGGTTTTGCACTGTCATGACAAAATAAGACATTTAATAAACTCCTCTTTGTCTTTAGGATGTTGTTATGGTCATTTTTCACAGTTTTTCTAATGTTTTCTAGATGGTAAAACAGCCATAAATGACTCACTCTATCGAGTAGAAAAATGTAAGGATACTTGTTAAGTTCTTTAATTTGTTTCTTGAGAACTTTCAACTACATTTCACTGTTTCGGGCTTCTAGAAATCTCCACAGACGAATCATATCAGAAGGAACAATCCCCGTTTTGTTGGACACAACTGTGTCTGTCGACAGTAAACGCACGAGGTGGATGTTTCTTCACTTTAAGGAGTCTCATGCATGGCCGTCTGGTGGCTCAAACTACACGTCGGACTAGTTCGATGTACTCTAAGTCGGCCATGTTTGACTACCGGTGATAGTTTGAGTGAGTGGGCGTGCCGAGCTGCATGCGATGTGTATGCCTCCACTTTCTGGAGGATGTAATGCATCTCTTCCGTGTCTCCAGGGCTGTTAAACCCCTTTTAAAGCTTAGGAGGAACAACAAGAGGCTATTAGTGGTTGTTCGGGTTCGCTGTGCTCCTCTGAGGCTCGAGCATGTCGGATGTTTAGTGTGTGTGAGGCGCTTTAGAGCAAAGGAGGCCGTAAGAGGGCTGTACTGGAGGTGTTGCCTTGGCTACTGGGTTTATTAAAGATGGCGTGTGTGTCTGTGTGTGTGTACACATTGAAAGTACAGCTAATTAAATCATTTTCATTAGTGAATTATATGCAGATTATGTTCCAGGTTTAATAGATTAGTTGTTTGGTCTCTAAAAGCTCTGATGACGGCGATAGGGACGTTTTTTTTCAACGATTTTGCCGTCGCCATCTTAGAAAAAGGCCGTCGCCATGTTGATTGACAGCTAGCCTGTCCTGAAGCATACTCTGCTTCAGGGTCTATTTTACTCTCAACGGGAACATCATTTACGAAATGATCGTCATGCTGTACTGAAGAAGACCTGACACTGGAGATTGAGACTGAAAAGTAAAGTTTACAATGTTTGCGGAGGGAATAAATCAAGTGGGAAGTAGAGTCAATTTCTCATAGACTTCGATACAATCAGACTTCTTTTTGCAACCGGAGGAGTCGCCCCCTGCTGGTCCGTAAAAGGAATGCAGGTTGGCTTCACTCGCAGAACCGGAAACACTTTTCATTTCTTCTGAATCGCAGTCGAGGTTTCTGTTAAAAATAATAAACACATAGCAAGTATACAAAACATTTTTTCAAACCCCCACCCCTCCAAAAAAACCCAGTCTTTTATCTAATCAGTCACAAAAGGAAAAAGCAGCGAATGTTTTGCTTGAAAAAATGACAAAAAAAACGACTTAATCAACATTTAATCACAAAGATCTTCATCAGAAGAGGAAGTTCCCTCAGTTCTCTAGTTTAAACCCTCTTGTTGGAACAAGACTTAATAAAAAATAATCATGCATTTGTGACATTTATACTGTTGAAGATCGTGTTATACGATCAAAAGGTGAAATTAGATTATCCTGCAAACTTTTGTTTTCAAGGCGAAGCATTAACTTGGCCCGGTGTGTGTGTGTGTGTGTGTGTGTGTGTGTGTGTGTGTGTGTGTGTGTGTGTGTGTGTGTGTGTATCTGTGTGTTTGCTGCAGTCAGCGTCGCTCGCTTACTCAACAAAATAACAGCGATTTACCTGAAAGAAGCAGTCGACTGATACGCTGACGGTGTCTCCTCTCACATCTTCCTCGCACCTCTAACAGCCAAATGACTTCTCACGCACGACAACAACAGAGGGTGTGTGTGTCTGTGTCTGTGTGTGTGTGTGTGTGTGTGTGTGTCTGTGTGTGTGTGTGGCGCTCTCATCGCTTTTTGCAGCTGCACTGTCACTGAATGAGTCATTTTCAGCTTCAGCGTGATCCCTCTTTGACTCCAGAGGCTTCGATAGTCTCTCTCTCTCTCTCTCTCTCTCTCTCTCTCTCTCTCTCTCTGCACTGAGCGTTGGGAAAGGAAATGATTGATTATAAAGAAACTGGAAAGAACAGAGGTCTTCCTCACTTGCTCTGGACGTATTGATTGAATTGGAAACCCGAGAGGACGAGAAGTTGGCTCGAGACTCACACGCATATACAAATATGCCGGCCATGTTTTCTTTCTCTCCGTCTTTAACCCACCAGAGACGGCCGTGCGGGCCGCACTCTGCGTCTTTAACTGTTTTTATTAAATGTTCGTCTTTATCGATAAATGGGGACACTGCGCCTCGCTGGACGGCGACACGGCATCGCGCATATTCGCCGTGATGGGTCGACATTTTGGCAGCGGAAGCCGCGCTCGCGTATGTCCGTTAAACAAATATGAAGCCGGACACGGTTAGCTTAGCATGAAGGCTGGAAGCGGGGCGAAGTACCAGCACCTGAAAGCTATCGAATTCAAACTTTATATCCCAAAAACGTTCCATGAATACATGTGTTGTATACTCGTAAGCTAGTTGTGTTGAGTTTACATATACACACGTGTTGATAGCCAGAGAAAGAACAGCACACTTTCAGGAATTGAATTAACAACAATACAAAATAATCCAATCAAATGAAACGCGTTGGAGTGTTTTAGAGAGAAAGAGGTCAGGGCGAGCTCGACTAATGACTTCAGGATGTCGCACGTTGTCCAATCACAGCAGGAGAACCGCCTCCATCACAAGTGTCTCCTTTACAAGACCCGCAGCCCCTTTCAGTCCTCCTCTGGCCTGCACCGGGGGTCGTATATTACTCCCTGCAGTAATGGGATTGAACACCGGGGTCAACAGGAGCGAGCCCCCGCGAGGTGGAGGGAGGGGGGGGCGACCATGATGAGATGACACACAGATGGCTCATGATGGGGAGGCGAGCGTCCGCCTCAGTGGGCTGGACAACGCGGCTGCGTTCCAGGGGTTAGCGGGCGTCCATCCCGCGAGTTTGCCGTCCCTACGCTTCGCCTGCTTCAGCGGGACGCCGTCTGGGAGGAGATGCCAAAAAAAGAGTGTGTTGAAACGCACCCGGCGCAGCTTCTGTTACCCCTGTTCCATCCCTGGCATGCGCCGTTCAGTGGTACATCAGCAGATCTGGATTGATGGAGGTGGACGCTGTCCTCCGTGTACTTCCTGTCTGCCTTCATTATCTTTTGCAACTTTGTGTCTCCTTCGTCCTTGTCTCTGCGTATCGGTCCGTCTCCGAGTCTCTTTTTTTTTCTTTCCCCCCGGCGACTCACCGGTGTGCGTGTGTGTGTGACGAGGGAGAGTCCTCAAGTCTCCTCCCTCCATCTCGGCTAGCTAATTATTGATGATTTAATGTGTCTTCTCAGGGATATGTCAAAGTTCAGGGTGTGTGTGTGTGTGTGTGTGTGTGGACCGCAGGATGTGTCATGGTTGCAGCGGGGCAGTGACGCTCCCCTCCTGACTCTCAGTTTCAGGTGTCGGTTCTCCCGGAGGCTGCTAGAAAGCACTTGGCGTCGTCGCTGTCGAGGACCGAGCGGCCGCAGAAAAGGACAGACCAGGTTCAGTAAACTGCTCCCATCTGGAATGACGCGTCTCGATGTCGACTTTAAGACCTCAACGTTGTATACTTGTAGTTTTGTACCTGCTTTATTGGGAGTTGTTTGTTTTCTGTCATATGGAGGATTTATTCTGACCCAAATGAGTGAACTTGGGGTTTTTCTGTGTTTTCAACGGGTCATGGGCAAAAAAAAAAAGGCAAGAAAGTCATCATTATGTTCAGTGCACACGGACCACGACCTGTGCCTTATCTTATTGAGGATATGGACCTTAAAACTAATAAAAAAGGATCAAAATCAGTGCAGCAGAACCAAAGACGTTGTTCTTTTTTAGTCCAATGCAATCCTCTAAACCTGGCGCCTGCATTACCCACAATGCAACGTGACCGCTGACAGTTTGATCGGGGGGGATTGAGTGTTTCCTCCTCGCAGCTTTAAAATGGCCCCATTGTGCAGGTGTTGAAGTCTGCGTACGGAACGTTTACGGGAATGACTTTCAGATATTTGAAAGCGCAACAATTCCCCTTCGTCGCTTTCATCCTTCCCTTTTTTCCGTCACACAGCTGCACATATTTGGAGTTGCGCAACAACTGCGAGCCTCCCGGCCATTGCGTAACGCAAGCCACAAGAGCAGCTGAGGGTTAAAAGCCTTTTCGTGGTCTTCCTCGGCGACACCGTTTCTCTTTCGTTCGCTCAACGTCCGATTGGCCTGCGACGCTCCTCGCGTTCGCAGCCGAGACGCCCGAGTCGCGTGTCAGGGGACTCCCGCCGCCGACATCAAACTGGAGGAGAGCGTGTTTTGTGGCAAAGTAGCAATCCCGGTCCGGCGTCATGGTGTAAAACACATCGCGCGCAACGTTTTATGTTCCGGCCTGCCCTCTCGCGTGGATCTCTGTGTGGTGTCACCCAGTTTGTTCAGACAGTGACTTCAGATTACATCAAGCCGTGCAAGAGTTTCAGGTGGGGTGTGTGTGTGTGTGTGTTGGTATATGAATGATTTAGAGGAAATCATCAACTCATCTCTGGTCAATTAACCTTTTCAGAAGGTCGGGGCGCTTATGAGGCAACATATATGTTTTTTTTTTCTTGATGTGTCGCCTCGTTTTTGGAAAACAGCAGCAGACTCTGTTCTGTTTTTGTGTTGTTTTGTTCTCGTCGTCTTGTTTCTCACATTCAGTATGACGGATGGACTGAAGCAGGAGTGCACTCTTGTTTCACTTTTTGTTATTTATCTATTTATTTTTATAATACAAACTCGCATCCGTCCCCGATGAGAAAAAAGCCTGCGCTGCGGATATTTAATAAAAGAGCTTGTCAGCTGTGATCGATGGAAATCCTTGTGATTGTGTAGTCGCCCGTCAGGTAAACACCCAGCGAGGGAAATGGTTTCTATTATCTCTTCCCTGGTTGTGGTTTTGTTCTCTCCAGAGTTTTAAATGTGAACTTTAATCAGTTTGTTTTTCTCCACCTGCTGAGATTTGACGCTTCCCCCCCAAAACTTGGTGACCTAGTTAAACATCTTTAAACCTCCTCATTCTTCATTTAACAAGTTACTTCTCTTGCTGAGGAGTTTGATACGAAGAGCTGACTGAACCCGTTTACTCTTGTATTTCCACTGAGGAGACAAAATAGTACTTGAAGTGAGAAAAGTTGAGATTGGGAAGAAAAAGTTAGTTTTTCTGCAAGATGTTATTTAATGTTTGGCCTAAAAAAACAGTGGTGTTGTACGCTGTGAAGCTTTATTGGCATATAACTGGTTATATGCTTTATCTGTATCAGACTTTAAAAAAACAACTGGATCGTTCAATTAGCGACCCGAGATGTTGAGACTGGAGTTGAGAGACCAGATTGTTTCACAAGCAGCCGGTTCACACGCTCGTCTCAAACCGAATCGTCGCCGTCAGACGATAGCCGGTGGCTTCAAACGTGATTGGTCGATATTCCTCGGACTACAAACAGAAACAAGTTTTGTTTCCGATACTGAAATCCAGTCCTCTGGATTCCACATGAATGAATGCGGAATCTGTTTATAGAGAGTCAGCGCTAATAAGCTAGCGTTAGCACGCTAGCCCGCTGAACAAGGACGCTAGTGTGCCGAGTCTAATGGGAGAATCTTTTCTCGACATGTATTTGTTCTCCTTTATTTCCGTCTGTCCATCCATGTTCTCCTCCCAGAGCTTTTGGACGTGACGTCAGATTAAACTCGGTCGATGGCTGTGCTTGAAACAACGCCGCTAAGGAGAACGGGCGGCGGCGAGGGGGAAAACGTCCAGGTGTGAGTCAAAGAGGACTGTTGCCTCTGTGCTGCTGAACATTGGTCATCAGCGTATTTATGAATTTATTGCATCTGTCTCTGCAGTTCAACCCCTTTTTTATACACTACAGCTGTACAGCTTAACTCGTTTTGCTCGGACCTTTATGACAAGTTGTCTAATTTTTAACCGTTTTATGGCTGCCATGTCAACAGCACACACCTGCCCTCTGGCCTTGCACACTCACAACAGCTTATGTATAGATATATATTGAGATATTGATCTACCTGAGGATCACCTCCACCCCTTTATATGCTCAGCTCGACATTGTTGTAATCTCCTGTTCGTCAGCCACCACCCTGCCTGTGTTGTCCTGACACATACTGAAGGAATGTATGGCGTCCTCATTTGTGTTATCTGGACCAACAATTCAAAGGTTTCTCTCATTCCGTCTTCTTCTCTGTTCGTCCCTTCCTCCCGTTCAGAAAATGTCCGTACTTGGTCAATTTCAAAATGTTTTAAAAGCGTGTCTAAATGAAATACCAGTTGGCCTTTTGATATAAAGGTTTAGTGAAACAATGAGGTCGCCCTGAGGGCCGCGTGGCAGTAAAACAACGTGACAACGTTCATGTTGCGCGTTCTCCAGGGATCACTCGTTCTAAATGTCAGATAGCAGCTCACGCGGTTCGCCCAGCGGCATCATAACCTGCGATGAAGTCACTATTTTGTGCTCGCAACTTAATTCATAACATCTAAACCGTGAGTGCAGCCTGTATTTAAAACCCAGCTAGGGCCTGTGGAGAGGGAGGAGATGGACGGCTCGAGGTTCAAGCAGCTGAGCCTCAGCAGACCGAAGGGGCCGCATCAGCTGCACGACCTGAAGCAAGCAGAGCCGAAATAATCCGAAGTGACGGGTTTCTTTGCAACCCGACGAAGGGCCCGGTGGTGTGAACGTGTGTTGATAGAAAAACGAGCCGGCTTTACTGCGATCGTCCAGTAAAATCAGAGTCTCCTCATCCTGTAGAAGCAGCAGCTATTTTAGGGAGGAAGAAAAAAAAACAGCATTTCCCAAAAATCATCCACGACTTCCTCTTCTCTTTTTGTTGGTGTTGTTGTTGTTGTTGAGGCATTCAAACGTCTCCAGCATGACCAGTTCCACCCAGAGGCTGATCATTAAACACCTCACACATCCACACCACAGCATCCACAGTGTTCACAGACAGCAACCACCCCCACACCTCCATATCTCTCTCTCTCTCTCTCTCTCTCTCCTCTCTGGCCCGCTGCTCTGTCTGAGCCATTCAAGCAAAGCACCACAGGATTATCCCTCTCATTGAGACACACACACACACACGCACACACAGACACACACACACACACACAGTCACGGTCTTTTCCTTTTTTCCTGCCGGATCGGAAGATCTCCGATTAGTGCTCCTCTTCTCCTGCGCTGCACGCTGATGCTCCGACGGCCAGCCAGTCAGAGAGGACGGCGGGCGGCGCAGGGGGAAGAATAAGCAACAAGAGGGAGGAGAAGAAGGGGAGGAGGAGGAGGAGGAGGAGGAGGAAGAGGAGAACAGGGGCTGACTGCTGGAGGAGCCCACGTGTCTCTTTTCTCCGAGCTGCAGCCCTAGCCGCTGTGAATGGAGGACTGGGGGTAAGCTTTTGTTGCTGTGGCGGGGGGCTGCGTCCTGCCTCTCTCCGGGTGTGTTCAGGCTCTTTGTTCAGGGGGGTGTCGGTCTCTCTTGGGCGCGTTGGCGTTTCGGCGAGACCGGCTCGCGAGTTGTGGTGCCTTTTTGGTGCTTGTGTGCACTTGCTTTCCCCCTGCGATGCTCTTTTAGTCCGTTGTGCTCTTTTGCTCGCACTGCAGGAGGAGGTGTTGCTGAAAGAGGAGAAGAGGGAATCAATGTGCTGGTGACTACACCTTGGAGGGTGCTGCCAATGTTTGGGTTTGTGTGTGTGTGTGTGTGTGTGTGTGGGCAAGGGGGGTATTGTTTGTCTTCCCACAGTGAATAACTCACTAGATGGAGCCCTCTATATTAGAAATACAGTCCGGTTGATGTCATTATTTCCTGTCTCGTAGCTTAATTTCGATGAAAAAAAGTGGAAGAAGCTAGTCCTCCAGTGTGATCTGCCTCTTTTGCGAGTCAAAGCGAAGGGCTCGCCCGAACAAAAGCCCCCTCTCGGCACGTAGCTAATGGATTAACCAACCATGATAAAAACACTCCTGCCATGCTCCAGCTCCGGCCGAGGCGTTTGTTGTGTCGCCCCGAGCCGTTTGGGGTTCGGGAAATTCCCCCTTCAATTAACAGGATTTTTTTTTTTTTTTTTTAAGGATGATTTTTGAGGTTTTTTTCGTTCCTTTCCTGCTGTCATTTCATCTCTGCCTTCAAGAAAAGTGTCGCTCCATGCGATGGAGCACTGGTTGACCCAAATACTCCCACAGCTCCCGCCCCTCCCCCTGACCGCCCATCAAGACACATCACTGCCGTTCTCCTTCTATTGTTTCACCTGTGTGTCTCTTCAGCATCCTCATCTGCAGATTTTAGCTTAGTGAGATTGTGTTGTTGTCGTTGTTGTCTACAAGACAATCTTCTCTCCGTCAATTTCCGATCAGCTGGTGGAGTTCAGAGGACCGTAAACATACACCGAGTTCACCGTTCTGACCTGGAGCCGCTTCCGTGAACGCGTGATCGCCGTTGACGTTGCGCAGGAATCAACTTTCGTTGATATTTATTTGAAACATGATGTCTTAATGTAAGCTAGCAGCTGGTTAGCTTAGCATAAAGACTGGGAACAGGGTAAACCGGCTCGCTCTGTCCAAAAGTAACCGACCAGCAGCACTATACTTGGCTTAAGTAACACTTTTATATCTTATTTGTGTATAAATATAAGTATAAAAACGACACGTTGTGGTTTTACGGTGGATTATATTTTATGAGGATGCAAGAAACTCCTGGATGTTGCTGCCGCCGGTCAAGAAATGGTCAAATTTGTAAAAACCACAGGTTGTCATTTTCTAACACTTTTGCTTTTTGTCCAGATTAAAACACACAAACATCTGGTGGCGGTAAACAGATTGTGTTACTTTGGTGTTACCAGAACCAGGCCCGCTGTTTCCCCCCCCCCCCCCCCCGTTTCCAGTCTTTGTGCTAAGCTAACTAGCCGCTGACCGTCGCTTCATATGTCCCGTACAGCCGTCGGAGAGCGGCGTCGACCTTCTCCTCGAACTCTTGGCAAGAAAGTTTGACCAAAATGTCAAACTAATCCTTTTGGCGTGCACATGTTGTTGTCACACGCCGCCGGCTCAGCGTACGTTGTGTCTTCCATCGGATGATTTCACTGTATTATCTGTTCGTTGGTATTTTGTTTTCCAGCCGGCATTTCACTGAGCTGATAACCGTCAAACGGCGGCTCATTTGCATCCTCGATTTGCATCTTTATCTCGATGTGTGTTTTCTTTGTTGTTTGTGTGTTGGTTTCTGTTTGTCGCTCTTCTGCTCAGCATATCCTACTTAATATATTTTGTGTCATGTTTTTTTTTTCTCTTCATCTCAGCGTATCCCTTCAGAGATTAATGCTTGTGTGAATATCTAAAAGCAACAACACACCGGGACTTTTGTCATCATATTATATTTCATAATATGACATGAATTTGAACACACGTGGGGCGCTCTGCTATACCCAGTCTGAGTGTGGGTCACGCTAACCAGGAGTAGAATATGTGGGGCAAGTCGTCTGGTTTCTCTCTGAAGAGATGCCTGAGCAGCTACAATAATCCAGACGGCGCCTTTGTGTTTTCTTTCCATCAGACACGAGAGTTTGAAGTTGTATCTGTAAACTTTAAGTTCATTTAAGGAGCTCTAGGAAGCTCGTGCTGCTTGCTCGAAAATGTTTTGCCGGACTCTGTATTTCCCAAAATCACCAAACCCTGGTGTCCTATTCTGTGCCACGTTACGGGACTCTTTCCTGACTCGCGCCTTTTTTTTTTTTTTTAAAAGGGTCAAATAATTGAGACGATTTCCAGCATTTCCTCGATTTTCTTTTCACTTTCATCGAACTTTACGAAATCCGAAGTCTAACGTGAGGTCAAGGACTGTGCCGGCGTCCCGTCCTACATGATGAAAAATAAAACCAGAGACTCGGTCCCGCCCCTTCCTCTTATACCAGCTGATCCTCATCAGATTGATATAAATACCCCCCCACCCCCCCCAAAAAAGCATTATTTTGAATATGAAACATCATATATATATATATATTTGTAAGGTGGCTCCAACACCCGGTACGCTCTTTTACTGTAAGCCCATCATATTGAACGACGGTGCAAAATCAAACTAATTATATCTGTGAAACAACACACATGACCCTCATTGTTTTACTGTATTTCATTGAATGGACTTAAAAAGTTGTGTTCGGTCACATTTAGGCCGAAACTTGTAGATAGACAGAAACAAAAGCATCACTCCAAGAGCACAGAGGTTCTCCACGGTTAGGCTTCACGAAGCCGCAACACGACTCATTAGCAGCGGCTAGTTACCTCCCCGAGCCCCGTCAGCATTTCCAGGACGCTTGTGGTCCCTTTTCTTTAAAATCGCCGCCGGCCGTGAAAACCGACGCTGCGAGCGCGGCGGCACCGACGAGGCCGCGGCAGGATGTTGTCTTCAGTCGGCCTTTGTCTTCGCTCACTCGTTACGTCTGTTCCACGTCATTAGACGTAGATCCCTGCCGGCGGGCTCTCTGTCATTTCGTGGTCCTCTTGTGATAATCACAACGCAGACAAAAGCGTGCGTCTCCTCGCGGTCGTTTTGCATTTCCCTGTCGTCGCGTTGTGTCCCTTTTTTGTTGTTGTTGGGATCGTAGCTTCCCTTCGCGGTTCATTCGTGCGTCCCTGTGGTCGTTTTTTTGGTCTCTCTGTAGTCGTGTTCACGTTCTCTTTGTAGTCGTTGGGATTGTTTTTGCGTCTCGTTTTGCATCCTCTCTATCGACGTGTCTCTTTGTGGTCGTTTTGTTTCTCTTTTGAAGTCGTTTTTGCTCGTCTTTGCGGCAATTTTGCTGTCATTTTGCGTATCTCCGTGGCCGTTTTGCACCTCTTTGTGGTCATTGGACGGAGCCTTGGGATCGTATTGCGCAACTTTGTGGTCATTGATGCGTCTTTGTGGTCACATGGTGTCGCGTTATGGTTGTTTTGTTATGCTTTGGGGTCATTTTGCGTCTCCTTACGGTCGCTGTGCGTCTCTTTGTGGTCCTTTTGCTCGTCTTTGTTGTTCTGCTATGACTGTGCATCCCTGTGGTTGTTTTGTGTGTCTTTTGTAGTCGTTTGACTGACTTTCCAACAAGAGCCCCTCGGGGGCCCTGTGCATAGTGCCTGCTCGAGGGCCGCTCGGCAGTCCATCCATGGATGGACGCACTGTGGAGAGGTCCTCTCGTGTCATCACAAGCAGTCGGGTCAGAGGTGTTGACGTCTGCAGGAGCAGGCGGCGCTCCGGCGCGGCCGTGTGAACGAGGGATGTTTGCTGAAAGATGTAACTATCGGGGTTGATGCCCCCGATAGTTACATCTTTCAGCAAACATGTCTCAGGGGAGGAACGAAAGAAACAGGTTACGAGGGTGAAGGTGGTTTTGCACGTTGTGGAAAGTATTAGGTAACATCAAATGCTCGGGAAGGCGTACTTTTGATTTCCACTGCGGATAATCTCTGATGTCATCGCCTTTAGTTTGTACTTTGTACGAATGTGTGCTCGCTTGTTATCTCGAGTATGTGTCCAGTAAAGTTGTGAAAGTCTCGAGAGCTCAAGCAACCGTTTGATTGACAGAACTGAAATTCAAAGAAGCAAAGATATTAAATTCAATACAACTATTTCAATCTTATATCATTGTTTATTGAATATTATTGTGTTTTAGACTTTTGGTCAAACAAAATAAGCACTTTGGGCTGTCACGTTTCATGAGGGGCATTTTAATAAACACAAGAAATATGAGTTAGTTGCAGCAAAAACTCAAACAGAAGTTTAGTCTAATTTATTGTTCGAAAGGAAATGTTACAATTTGAATAAGCGATGAATCTTTTCAGTAATTTTGTTCTAATAAACATTGATTATTGTTTATTAGAACTGCTAGCAAATTTGCTAGCATACATTTATGTAATTGTTGTAAACTGAATACTTTAAGGGTTTTTCCCCCTAAAAAAACAAAAAAAAAATAGCAATTTGAAATCATTTTAGGCTTTAGGACATAGTGACGGGTACGTCAGAGTTTTTAGACATTTTAAAGAAGACTAATCAAAAATCAATTGGTAGATAAATGTAACAATTGTTAGTGCCAGCTTTAGACTATATTTCATAAATCGTGTTATTTATCCGTCAGCTATAGAGTCACATGATCTATTGTTCTTCAAAAATAGCACCTTCATGTGTTCTTAATCCTGCGTGCTTAATAATCTGTTGCGTGAAGCTTTCACGTGCGCTGCCTTCTTCTCTTCGTCCTCTTTGAATTGGGTGACACAACGTGCGTCGGTCTTATACGACAGCAAGTGTTATTGAGTCTCCTGACCTTGTGATCACATTACATTAAATCTGTAAAAAATGCATGAGCGTCATATTTGCATGCTGTTCACCTTGATTATCGCGAGAATGCCAGAGTGAGCGTAACCCGAGACGCCGTGCGCAGAAGCAGTCGTTTGAAGCGAATGATGCAGATGTGTAATCCCAGTGTTTCCCTTCTTCTCTTCCAGTGCATGAGGAGCGATACTCTGCTGCAGACGACCGCCACCGCCTGAAGCCATCCTGCCAAACTCTGGAGAGACCATGTCTGGAGCCTACGACGAGTCCGCCAGCCAGGAGGAGACCACGGACAGTTTCTGGGAGGTGAGACAGCTTGAAACGGGGTGGAGGTGGGCGGGGGGAGGACTGACACCGCCCGGTGATGAACTCTCACTGAACCCCGCTCTCTACCGGCGGGAGGGGAGAGGACAGATCTGAGGTCTCGTCCATCGGCCGCCACGCAGCCACGGATTCGCCAGTGAATCCTCTTCAAGTGGGCTCGGATCCATTTGATGACATTCGCCTTTTTTCGATCTCCCGGCTCGCGATGACAAACGGCGACGTGTCGGCGCCGTTATCTCTAATCGAGTTGACCGAGCCAGCGGGAATCTTCTATTGTGCGACTATTGGAGCGACTGCAGCAATTACCCGACAATTAATTCAATCACCAGAGGGTCCACGGTACGATATCGTCACGATACTCAAGTCCCGATACGATATTATCGCGATACATCGAGTATCGCGATATAATGCAATTTATTACATTTTTTTCAGCCGCTAATTGTCCCCAAAGGAAAGCTTAGTCAACAAAATTGTCACCAAAACATTTAGAATTGATTTAATAAAAGATCGATACTTGGCTTTTGTGTATCGATACAATATCGCCACGTGAAATATCGCGATATTATGCCGTATCGATTTTACCCCACCCCTATTATGTGGTTGCTCTATTCTCACCTATAGAAGACACTAAGGTAATGCTGAGATGTAACGTTGGTTTGATGTTGTTTGTAAAATATAAATACTCATCATTTATCAAAAGATTGGATCATTTATTTTGCGTCTTAGCGCTGGATGTTGTACTTTGTTGTCTATCAACAACTCAAACAGCGCAAAGTAATTCAAGCACATCTAAAGCTGCAGATCACCGCCATGTTTATTCAGGGTTTCATGATCCATCTCCTCTCAGACTCGGCTGCATTTCCATCCATCCGTCCTCCACACGTCTCACGTTCTGACCAGCAATCAGCTGGAGCGGCGAAGTTGCCCGTTTCCAGCACGCCGCCGCTGCATCACAGCCGCTCGCTGCTCCGCAGTTGGAGCTGCTGCAGTGCCGCCTGACGATCGCTGACTCGGCTGAAACAGAGAGAGAGCTGGTGTGGAATACAATCATTTAAACCCCCCCCCTCCTCCTCCACGCCCCCACACCGACTCCCCCGGCTGCTTTCATTTAGTCCACGTATTCGATTTTGTCGAGTGTCGTTTTCAGCGCGGGGGTCGGGGGTAAACAGCGATTACACATTCAGCAAGGACGCCGTCCCTTTTCTTCCCCCTCTCTCGCACAGATGTGTGAAATGAATGCAGTTTCATCTCTTCTTCTGTCACTTGTTTTTTCGTCCAAAGCTCGCAGCCGAAACTCTGGGAGTTTGCCGCTCCCGCGTCCATCCACGGCGAGTTGTAAATGATATGACATTAACGCGCCCCCCCCCCCCCCCGCTCCCCCCCCCCCCCCCCCCGATGCGTTCATCGCGTGGGGCCGTACCCTCCCCTGCGGTTCCCACCTGCACACTCAATGCATCGCCTGCAGGCTGAGCGGCTTGTGAAGGCGGCGCCTCGCGCGCAGTGATTCCTGCCACAGCTCAACAGTGGAAAGCAGACTCAAGGAACGAGGAATTGTAATCGGAAGATAATGAATACCGGCTAGGAATAATCCCAAAACTCCTCCTTTTTAAGAGTCACCTTAAAGCAGCAGAAGGATTGTAAAAACGTGCATCAATGTCAAAGTCCTCAACTAATCTCTGAAAATCCAAACCTAACAGATTATCTGCATTTATCTCCAAGGAAATTTAGAGAACATGTTCTCAGTTTAGCACAAAGACTGGAGGCGTGGGGAAACAGCTAGCCTTGCACTTTTAAAACCCACCATCCAGCTACTCTTTTGGGGGTTGTGTTACATTTAATCAGAAACAGGCTAGTCTTCATGCTAAGCTAACGACCGCCAGGCTGCAGCTTCAGCGAGAAAGCAACTTGTGTCCCATAATGTCGACCTATCCCTTTTAACTCGATTGATTTTCGAGGTCATATAAACTCACCGGAGGTCCCCGTTTTGCTTCTGCGGAAGGTCGGGAACTACAAACGTACCGTGAAGCGGATCGACGACGGTCACCGGCTCTGCAACGACCTGATGAACTGCATCCAGGAGCGTGCCAAAATCGAGAAAGCCTACTCGCAGCAACTGACGGAGTGGTCCAAGAGGTGGAGGCAGCTGGTAGACAAAGGTGCCCCGCCTCTTTCGGCACGTTCACACAACGTTTCTCAATAACAACGTCTGTGTTTGTTTTTGACTCGACGTCACCGCCTTCCTTCCTCTCGCAGGGCCTCAGTACGGCACAGTCGAGCGAGCCTGGATGGGGGTGATGACGGAGGCGGAGAAGGTGAGCGAGCTTCACCAGGAAGTGAAAAACAACCTGATCAACGAGGACTTTGAGAAGGTGAAGAACTGGCAGAAAGACTTGTACCACAAACAGATGATGGGAGGATTCAAGGAGACCAAAGAGGCAGACGAGGGCTTCAAGAAGGCCCAGAAACCGTGGGCCAAAAAGCTCAAAGAGGTGGGGGAGTGTCTTCTTCTTATTTACTCATACAGACATACGCAATTAAGGAGTTTTCAGATTATTGTTTTAAGTTTGTTTCAGTCGCCGTACGAGGTGAATGAGATTCATTTTGTGGAGCTGACGGCTTTGAAAAAGGAGTCTATTATTTTCCTGAGGAGACGTGTTGTTGTCGAGTTATTCAGATATTATTTCAGCTTTTCTCACATCAATTTGAACTCCAGTGGCTGCAAATGTTTCACAAATAAAAGTGAAACTGTCTGCGCGACTAGTTGCCGATAAGAGTCAGTATTATAACACACATTATAATAACTTTTATAACTTCTTTTTGTTGCAGTCACTTATCATGAAACAGTTTTTGCGAGAATGAACCACTGATTGTTTCAGAATACAAGCTCGTTTTTTTTAGATTTGAACATTATTGATTACTGGTCGATCATTAAAAACCTTTTAAAAAAAATAATTCCATATTTTTAGTTTCCAAATTGAGTATTTCCTTCTTTTTTTTTAATCTCATGTGATGGTAAACTGAACAACTATTCCAGCGTTTTCCACCGTTTTATTAGCAAGAACGAGAAGAAGCATTGTGATATCAGACGGTTGTGAAAATAATCATTCGTTGCAGCCGCGTTTCTTTCACGGCGAGTTCATGCGTATACTTCTCATACCATCAAACAAGATTGAATGTGTTCCTTTTAGCTCGAGGCTGCCAAGAAGTCCTACCACATGGCCTGCAAAGAGGAGAAGCTGGCGTCCATCAGAGAGGCCAACACTAAGGGAGAGGCCTCTGTGACCGCCGACCAGCAGAAGAAACTCCACGAGAAAGTGGACAAATGCAAGCAGGACTCCCAGAGGGTGAGCGCATCGACCGCTGCGGCTCGTAGGGGAAAAAGCCTGTTCAAGCGAGAAAAGAAAAGCACATCAACATCGCAGGCTATTTTAAGATGTAGCGCTGGTTCCTGCCGGGCCAAGTGTCATCTAGGCATCTTGGCTACATTATTAATGTGTGACTGAATACCACACCTCCCCCGCTACATGTATGCGCCTCCCTCACTCACCCACTGTGAGTGACCTTGACACACTTGAACTCCGATCCCTTCCTGTGCTTGAAAACACCTTTATTGTCCTTTTCAAGGTTAATACGACTCACATGTGAGATATCGAGCAGATTCATTGATTTCAGGTTGTTAAGTGTGTTGTGTCTGTGTGTGTGTGTGTGTGTGTGTTTCCACCAAGGCCAAGGAGAAGTATGAGAAGGCTCTGGAGGAGCTCAGCAACTGCACTCCGCAGTACATGGAAAACATGGAGCAGGTGTTCGACCAGAGCCAGCAGTTTGAAGAGAAGAGGCTGAGCTTCCTCAGGGAGGTGCTGCTGGACGTCAAGCGCCACCTCAACCTCACGGAAGACCAAAGGTTCGAGGCGGTTCATCAAACAGTTTGTACGACGAGCCGCGGCGGTCGGGTAATCGTTTACCCCGTGAGCTAACGCTTCCCTCACCTTCCCCCCCCGCTGTCTTTTCACAGCTATACGATGGTGTACAAAGAACTTGAACGCACCATCACGTCGTCCAGCCCGCAGGACGACCTGAAGTGGTTCAGCAACACCCACGGCCCCGGCATGCATATGAACTGGCCACAGTTTGAGGTACAGAAACACGCTAACGCTAAGCTAAAGCTGAAAGACGTTTAAAAACTTACCGGAGACCTGCAGTATTCTGCAACTATTACTGGCCGCTCATCAAAGAAATAGTGAGAGTTAGATGAAAAGGTTGATACCACTCTCATGGTACGGCCAGAAGCATGTTAGCTTAGCCAGCATACATACATACATACTGGGAACAAAGGGAAACAGCTAGCCTGACCCAATGATAGCAAAATGCTAACTAATCTTGTTTGTTTAATCTCAGCATATACGTAGTGCTGGAATAAGTCTTTCATCTAACTCTCAGCGGCAGGAGAGCAAATCATTTTTCTACCTTAGTTTAACAGCAATAAACACAAAGATAACTCTTCTCTAATTCTTTAAATGATATTCACAAGGAGAGCCGACCATTTTCCAAATTGGTCGTAAAAGTTGGCGAGGGGATATTTACCGCGGTGTCCCGCATTGATCAGCATCACATTGATTGGTGTCGCTCAAAATGAGTGTTGCATAAATGGATGTAGGAATTGAACCGTAGATCCTCTGCCGTGCAGGAATACAACCCCGACCTCACCCACAACATCTCGAAGAAAGAAAAGTCGAAGAAAGGCAGCGATGGAGTCATGCTGACCAACGTCACAACAGCAGTGGAACAGGCTCAAGCTGAAGACCGGGGAAGGTGTGTGTGTGTGTGTGTGTGTGTGTGTGTGTGTGTGTGTGTGTGTGTGTGTGTATATGTGTGTGTATATATATATGTGTATATATATATATATTTTTTTTTTTTGTTTTGTTTTTTGTTGATGTTTTACTATGGCTCTTGTGTGCACTTTATCCTGTTTGCGGCCGTGATCCTGAAATGTCCCCACTGCGGGACTATTAAAGGAATATCTAATCTAATCTAGTCAAGTAATATGAGCAGTGATAGCAGAAAAGCTGTACATGTTAATAAGATAAAGAAAAAACGAAGTAGGACATCACGGTATTTAACGGGTCGGACTGAACACCCACGTTGTGCTGAAATGTCCAGTGTCAGCAGCTACGAGAAGAACCAGGCGTTCACGGCCTCCACGGAGTGGTCGGACGAGGACCAGACGGCCCCGGACTCGGGCAACGACACCAACGGCGGCACCAACCCCTTCGAGGAGGAAGTGGCGAAAGGTGTGAGAGTGAGAGCGCTGTACGACTACGACGGCCAAGAGCAGGACGAGCTCAGCTTCAGAGCAGGTGAGCAGCGTGGACAAAGCTGGCGTCCATTTATATCTACTCTTTGTGAACGGTTTTGTATTACACGAGTTCACCAAGACTATTTCCTATCGAGGCAATAAAGTATTGAATCGTTGAATTCACAATTAACATGGATTAAAGTTGCATTTGTATGTCGCTCATGACCAATGTAAGAAACTACAGTTGATGTAATAAGGGTAGTAAACATTATTAGACAAACAGAAGCTGTGTGTTTAGTGTTATGAGTCATCATTAGTTTGTTGGTACCCTGATACATACATTATGAAGTGAAACAAAACTGTAAATTTTAGTAAGCAGGGCGTCTTTATGGCAGTTATTTTATTATCTTTTGACAGCCTGGCTAGCTGTTTCCCCCTGTTTTCTGTCTTTATGCTAAGCTAACCCACTGCTAACTGTAACCTTACATTTAACAGACAGTGTTTGGTAGTATCGCTCCTCTCATCTAACGCTTGACAACAAAGCAACTTACTGTATTTACCAAACTGTAAAAATATTCCTTCAACTCGCTAGATTGACCAAAAACAGAAATTTTCGTGTTAAATGTTGAATTAGATTAAATATGTTATGTATACTGACCACCAGTGTTTACAAGCTGACTTGTGAATTATGCTGAAAAAGTGGTTTTAATATAAAAATGGTCATTTATCAGCTATCTTCCACACTATCTGGTTTTGTTTTTTTTAAATTTTGTTTACAGCTGTAGGATCCATGTAACATCGACTCTGTATTATAATAATCAGAATCGTTTGACATAATCTGTCTCTCTGTTTGTTGATGAAGGGGACGAGCTGATGAAGCTGGAGGACGAGGACGAGCAGGGCTGGTGTAAAGGTCGACTAGACAACGGGCAGCTGGGTCTTTACCCGGCCAACTACGTGGAGCCGATGTAGCCGGTGTTCCAGCTGGGGACGTTGGCGTCGTCGGAGGGCGGGGAAAAAAAAAAAAGAAGAATCAAAAACCTAGACTGAACCGTCCGGTCGTAACTGCACATTGCCAGAGACTTGAAAGCAAAGCTTCCTCTTCCCGTCGGGCACGGTGATCCGTCTTCACCTCAGCACTCATCACGGAGAAAACTTTACTGAAACAAGTTCAGGATC
Organism: Clinocottus analis; assembly: GCF_023055335.1. Taxonomy (NCBI): domain Eukaryota; kingdom Metazoa; phylum Chordata; class Actinopteri; order Perciformes; family Cottidae; genus Clinocottus; species Clinocottus analis. The sequence goes on from NW_027176042.1 coordinate 20,787,458, forward strand.
ATGTCATCGTCATCAAAAACACTGCAACTGAAGCAAAAAACAACAATATTTCAGTCTCTTTTGTGTGTGTGTGTGTGTGGCTGCCTTTGATTTCAGGTACGATGCTAACATGCCATACAGTATGTCCTCTCATCATCGTATTGACATGGTACCGTCGGTTGTGCCTGGTTAGCGAGAATGAGCTAAGCGTTGTGCATTTCATGTATATATTTTAATCTTTTTTTTTCTTCTTTTTTTTTTACAGTCTGGATGCTTGTACAGTTTTTGTTTTTCTCATTGAATACAGTGTTTTCTCTGTGAAATATTTACATGTTTGGCATGAAAGGGATAGTTTTTGGGAAATGTGCTTCTTCGCTTTCTCCCCGAGAAAAGATGAGAAAATGAATACCGTAAATTTGAAGCCACAGCCAGGAGCTGCTTAGCTTAGCTTAGCATAAATACCGGCAAAAAGGTGAAACAGCTAATACAGTAAATATGGAGCCACAACCAGGAGCTGGTTAGCTTAGCTTAGAATAAACACCGGCAAGAAGGGGAAACCGCTAATACAGTAAATATGAAGCCACAGCCAGGAGCGGTTAGCTTAGCTTAGTTTAGCACAAACACCGGCAAAATGGGGAAACAGCTAACACAGTAAATGTGAAGCCACAGTCAGGAGCTGGTTAGCTTAGCTTAGCATGAACACCAGCAAGAAGGGGAAACAGCTAGCCGGACTGACTGTCTGAAGGTAACAAAAATCTGCCGACTCGCACCTCTGAAGCTCACTTATTGTATCTCAAGAAGTGTTGGGGAAGATACAAGAGAGGAGTCTCTCTTTGAAAAGAGACTTTGACTTGTTTTTATCCGTACAAATAGGAAGTGAATGTGCTGCAGTTTTTGCGCGTCATTGTCCCCGGGAAGAGATAAGAATGGCTTAAAACACAATCCCCAACAATAAGCAGCTTTTCTGTACCAATTAAAACAAACATGGTACAATATGTTATTTAGCGCTTCAGAGACAGAACCAGGTTAGCTACTTGCTACACTAAGCTAGCAAGAAGCTATCTTAGTGTTGACATATGCTGGCTCTGGCTTCATGTGTAGCTTCATAATGTGTGTGTGTGTGTGTGTGCGCACACAGAGAAGAGTGGCATCAGTCTTCATCTCTAATCCTAATAAGCACTGTAATTATTCCTTTCATGCATTTAGTCGTTTTCCTGCCGCACTCCGTAGCATGACACTGAATTAGCATATCGAGCCGAGATTAAAAAAAAAAAAGATAGCTCGCCGTCAGTAAAATGAACACACACACAGTCGCTGAGCAGAGCTCCTCTCTGAAGTGGAAATATGTACTGTAGCAAACCGTGGAAGAATTGTTTACATTAACCTCCGCTGTCCCACCCGCCGCTGGCTAGCTTCCCGTTATCGCTACAGCATTTCATTTAGCGTCTCCTCCTGTTGTCTTTGCGTTCACACTGTGTTAAGAACGCAGGGAACAAGCTTCATTTTTTACCACCAAGGTTTTATTTATTCTTTTCAAAAGCTCTGCAGTTACGTTTTTGACTACTTGAGTGAATGTCAGCGACTCGGCGTCATCATTCATCACCTTCCAGCTCTTACCTCTGTGATTGTGTGCATGCTGACGCTACCGCACACTGTTTCCCGCTCTGATCCGGTGCATGGCCTCAATTAGTTTTCCTCCAAATTACAAACAGTTTCTTGATCGAATTAAAAACTCTTATTGGGATTATGACGATGATGCCATTTGATTAATTGATCTTTTTGTGTGTGTAACATAATCAAGCCTGATTGGTGTTTTTTTGTTTTTTTTTGTCGTGCACCAAAGTACACGCTGTGTTAAATATGCACATCTTTATGGTTTAATCAGAAAATGTAACTTTGAGAAGGTTAGGCGTGCACGTGGCAGCGCGGTACGCGTCGTTTGGGTTGTTGCTAACCACAGGTGCAGGTGAAAATGACACCTTTCTGTCGATGAGGAAGTCTGGTGTAGTCTTACCGACGCAGACTGAGGAGGGCCGCACACACACAAAAAAAAAAAAAAGCCGGAAAGAGGATCCGTCTCTGAAATATTGATGAGACGATGGCTTTTTCTGCTGCAAGAGGAGAAGTTTGAAAAGATCCAGGAGGGAAACGTCTCTTGTTCCGTGTTTGTGCTTTCTGTGTGCTCTTTTGAAAAACTGTCGCGAGCACTGGATTCAGAAGCGGGGGCGGCGAAATAAATGTTGCCTTACCAAAAAAAAAAAAAAAAAAAGAAAGAATCTACCACGTTGCAACTCCAAAGACTCACAACCGCCATGTTTAACAAAGTGAACCCAGAGCTCGCCTCCACACAACCCGACTCCTGCTTCTGCAGCTCGGTTTACACCGACACGACGCGCTCACCGGCTCCACTGAAGATATGAATTTCAAGACTTCAGCTTCTTTAATTTTAAGCAGAATGGGACGGTGAACAAAGTGTACTGTGAATGTGTGTAAAAGCTTCAACTGCGGCATCCACTGTGAAACTCCAGTGATACACTTAAAGACGGCATATCATGTTTGTTTTTGTTTTTTTAAATTACTCAAATGCTTCTTTCCTTTCCGTCCCCAAACATTGATCTGCAAAGTTGAGAGGAACTTTTTAGGGGGGAGAGGCTTTCTCTTTCTTTGTTTTTTTAGCTGTAAGTGCTGTAAGTTATAAACTGTAGTGCCTGTTCATCTGCATACGCAAAAAATAAAAAGATGTCATCAGAAAACTCTGAGGCACATGCTATGACAATGTGTGAGGTAAAAAAAAAACATGTAGCATTTATTGTTTAAGTGAACAAACAGTGGTGGAACACAAGATAAAAAAAAAAAAAAGATTATTAGGTTTAAAACACAAGGATGAAGAAACTACTGAAGCGTTAACTATATGAGATGTAATTTATCATTTCTAATATGGAAATACTTATACATGCATATATATTAGATGATTGTATATTATATTACCCACTGTCTATTTAATAGACATATTATATAGTGTATGTCATTTATATTGTAATTTATATATTATCTTTCATTATGATTATTAATGGAAATAGTGCATTTATAGATGTGTTATCACATCAATGGCCACTGGGGGCATGATGTAAGCAACATCATATCCCCCCACGAGGCCTCTGGTTTATTGTAAGGCAAGGCAAGTTCATTTGTACAACACATTTCAACAACAGGGCGACGCAAAGTGCTTCACATAAAACCATTAAAAGCAAAACATGATGCAGATTTAAAAACAGAATATCGAAGCAGCAGCAGCAGCAGCAGCAGCAGGAAGTTTTCAGATGTTGTATAATGTCTTCTTTGGTTAATTGAATGAAATTGTGTCATAATATTTGAATGGATGCTGTTTATGGGGACAACACATATTACATTACATGACATGACATGACATGTCCTTTAGCTGACTCTTTTATCCAAAGCGACTTACAATAAGCGTATTCAACCATAAGTACGAACTAGGAACAACAGGAATCAAGAGAGAACAATTTCTTAAATAAAGTCAAACTACAAAGTGCTGTCAGTAAGAGCCATCTAAGTGCTGCTGCCGTTGTCTTTATTCAGGGTCTATCCTGTGGTTGGTGCTTAGCTACCAACTGATTGTCTAATTGTCTGAGTTTTGTCAGCCAAATAGGAGGCAAATTGATCGCATGCCCAGGTGGATTGGAGCGCAGCAGTTAATGACACCGGAGGGTTTGTTAGCCCGTCCACGGTAGCAAATAAGGCTCGTGTATTGTTATTAGCACGAGCCCAGGTTGGAGTAAGGATGAGACACACACACACACAAACACACACACCTAAACACACAGAGAGACAATCACGGGACCCGGAAATTGAGACGTGAAGAATTTCCCCCTATGCCATATATTAAATATCTGATTATTGATTTGTTATCGCTGATGCATTCATGTGTCTAAGTTCAGCTATATTGCATCCTCTTAAGTAGTTTAATCTATAGAAAAATAATCAGATTTATCCAAATAATTGTCTGAATTGTATGTGAGTCATTTCATTTCTGTAATTTCTTTTATTTTTTTTATCAGTTAAGTAAAGGTGGGCTGTCAAATAAATGGAGTTGAACATCATTTCCCTCAGGATACCCCCCCGAGGTCAAAGCAGCTGCCTGCAGAGCGGTACTAATACGTCAAGGGACCAGATGCGTATTATGATAAATATCTAAAGTAAACGAGTATTTAGTGGTGACGGTGTGAGCTTGAAAATCCAGTCTGAAAAGGACTTACATTAAGTCTGCGTCCCCTGGGTTTTATGTCATATCTGAGTCCGCCACTAGAGGTCAGCAGTAACCACATCCAGCGCTTTCTCCCTTTCTTCGTCGTGTTTTACGTCTGATTCACACAAATAACAACAATCCTTCAGTATCATCCAGTAAATCCACACATCTGCTGCCAGTTCATGGAGCTCGTACACAAGCTGAGCTTCCCACAGCGTCTCAGGACTTTCCCCAACGCAGACACATTGATTCATGTATAAAAAATACTGCTGCTTTGTGGTGTGAACATCAGTCAACCAATCCAGGTGGTTTTTGACTTCATTTGTAGTTATTAAATGTTGATATTGTGGTGTTTGCTGAGGGTTTTATTGTATTCCAGAGTATACCAGAGTTACAGGGACATCAAGCCCAGAAAGAAAACATTTCAAGGATCACTGTTTGCTTTTCTGAGTACATGTTGTGGTTGGGTGGTGTGTGTTTTCTTTGCCTCTTTCCTTCGACAAACAGACACAGACAGTCCTAGCAGCTTTCTGTCACTCGTGTTATCTTTTACCTTCCAGAGCGTCGCTACGTCTCTGAGAGTCGGTGCAAAGCGCTCATGGTTTTTTGCCACGTTGCAGAAGATTCATTGTTGAAGAAGCAGAACGTTTTTTCAGCTAAAGTTAAGGTGTAATAATGAATTAAATGCCTGTTTAGCTCTGAAATCCACGACAGGAACTTTGAGCTAACTGAGCATTCAAGTTGATGAAAATGAAGAACGAGCTAATGCGTGGAAAGTGACTCAAATGAAGCATTATGAAAGCGTTTCTGGGTAGATTAATCTAGTTTAATAATGTTAATCTGCCCCTCCCTGCAGATGGGCTTGGTCAGGATGTGTGTTAGCGTGGACTCGTCTTTGCAGGGGTTGTTGTTTTTTTATGTGCAGTGTGCCACACAAGTGTCCCACCACCGTGGCTCTGATGAATGACATCAATATATCACATAATCACTTTCAGACTTAAATCCCTGATCCACGGTTCATCCTGTCAGAATGACAAAGCTTTACATTGTATGCAGAGATAAGCGTCCCTTCCACAACACACTCTTACCTGCGGGATTAAACCGCTCATCATGGCTTAAGGCCTGCTTTCATTGGCAGATATGCCCCCTCTGGCTCACTTCATGAGAGCAATTATAACACGTTAAAAACAACCGTTGGACGACATGAAAGAAACAGTTAGCCGTGAGAAGAAAATGCTTAAACGGCACGTGAAAAAAAAAAGAGTTTTTTTTTTTGTTGATTAGTGGCTCCTTATAACTGTTCAAAGTTGTTTATCCTGCTTCATGAACAGTTGATTTGACACGCACTAAAAACGCTTTATGAGTCAGAGACAGCGCACAGATGCATATTCATTTGAAAAATAGAGTTTATTGAGTCGTGCTTGAAGCTTGGATATAGCCTTTCCTCGCTCAGGCAGACATTACAAAGCAACGCCGGTGACCAATCAATCACAAGGTAGCCCCGCCCTTGAGAGCATACTCTGCTTCACGGTGTACTGGACTCTCAATGGGACCATCACATGCACATCATGCCGTACCGGAGAAGACTTGAAACTAGAGATTGAGGCCATAAACTCATGTTGACAATGTTTATTGAGGTGATAAATCAAGTGAAAAGTCGGGTCATTCTCTCAAAGACTTCTATACAACCTTACTTGCAATCACAGGAGTCGCCTCCGGATGGATATTTGAGGAAAATTGCATGTTTCAGGAACTCAAGGCCTCCTTTTTTTTTGTCCTCATTTTGCCTGTTTTTATTTATATGATGATTTATTTCATGTTTATTTATTTTGACTGAACATTTTGGGTCTTTGTAATAAAACATCCGCAACATAAAATGCAATACACAGCGATACAAACCAACACAAAGCAATACATACAAGTTTACAGCATGACATATATCGCAGGGTTCCTCAGCAGTGACGCCATATTTAGGAAATGCATCACTCCTTACCAAGTTACACCTTTTTTTTAAAAAAAAAACAAACCCTAAATATGGGTGTTGAACGTCATTTGATAAAAAGTTTTCAGTCTTGGATCCAGATCCAGCAAACTGTCAAAAGTCTCCCTCTTTGTAGGTTTTAGACGAGAGAAAAGATGGATGATGGATTACAGGAGCTGACTGAGTGCTCTGTGTGTGTGTGTGTGTGTGTGTGTGTGTGTGTGTGTGTGTGTGTGTAGCACAGCCAGGACCAAACCCCTCCCATAAAAAAAAGAAGCAAGAAGTTTCACATCAACTGTGACAGAAAAACTGGCTCCAACTCAAACAGAGACGCTGGTCGGGTTGAGCGAAAACAAAACAAAAAAAAAAAGACAAAGACAAATGTAGCTGTGGGCGTTTTCCTGGAGTGCGTAAGAGCAATCACTTGGAACTGTTTGCTGTGGTGAGGACGACTTAGCATCACATTAAAACAGGCAGATCGTGCAAAGGCAGTTTCTGTTTGTATTTATTTGCGGTTGTTTGGTTCTGCAGCAGAAATAAAGCCTCCGACGGCCGCGTGGGGGGTTTTTTTTGGTTTGTTTTTTGTCTCTTCCTCACGGCACCGATGAGCCTCCAGGCAGCAGCTGTTGCTTCAGCGCTGGCGGTGGAAGTGTGTGCCGTTGGGGTTGGTCGGCGCGAGCGTACACCGGCACCTTTTCATCTCCGGCCTACGTGTTCAAGTGCATGGTGGGACAGTGGGTCCTTTTTCGGTTTTTCCGTCTCCTCTTTCCCTTCCCCACTGTGCCCGCTGCCTCATACTGGGTGAACGAACTGGTACACCAGTCTCTGGGACACGTCGGGCTTGCGGATGATGCCCTTCTTGTAGTATTGGCGTATGGAGCGGCTCAGCTTGTCGTAGTTCATGGCCGGTCGGTTCTTCCGGAGTCCCCACAGCCTCGCGACGTGGGCCGAGTCTTCGATTTTGAAAATACCTGGCGGGGGGTCAGAAGAGGTACGACGTTTGAAACGAGGCGCCAGAAAGTGAACCGAACAGTTTACAATTCAGAGAAAAGTGTATTCCACTTCCACGCACGCTTGATCTATTTAAACGAGTGGTGTCATTGAGATTAAAGTCTCTTTAAGGCAGTGGTTCTTCAACGTTTTCTGTCACGATGCTCTTTGGAGGAAGCAAAATGTTCAGGCTCCACCGCCCCGACAACATGGGGACAAAATGGTCCAACTTTTTGAGACTAAGCTGAACACAGTTGAAATACAAAGTAAAATAAACACAATCACTATCACATATGAGATGATTGTCACCTCATCTTTTCTCTTTCATTCCAACGATTCCCAAAGTGAAACTTCAGAGTTTCTGTGGCCTTAGAAGAAGATTTAAAATCAAATAAAAAAACCTTTTTCTTTGTTGAGCCAGCGGATGCAGCGTCCGTAGTTGTGAGGTTTACGCAGGAGCTCTCTGAGGAACTGCCACAGGTGAATGGGCTGACCGGAACAAGACGAATCCGCCTCGGACCAAAGCTCCTCGCCGCCTGAACGACACGGAAACAGCAAGCGGACGTTAAGGCGGCGGCGTAGGGACCGCCAGAGGAGAGTCACACAGCAAGGGGTCAAGAGAGGTTCAGTGGTGAATGTTCATCGCATTTCATGTCCCAAAGTTACAAAGCATGACTTGTTTCGGTTATTGTCGTCATTAAAGGGCATGTGTGTGAGGAAATCCAACCTACCGGTGGTTTTTGTCTCTCCGACTGAACACCTTTCTTTCATCCAGGCAGCTGGAGAGGGGACAAAAAAAGAGACATTTGAATTAATTGTGTATCCCCGTTACTCTTTTATTGTACAGATTATGAAGCCCTATGAGCCAAATTTCTGATTTGGGACTAAATAAAGAAAATTGACAGTTCCCTTGCGCTCATACTGCACATAAACACACATGTAGACGCACTCAAAGTCAATAAATATCACACACTTGACTTCCATATGTCCAGGTGTGCGTGCAGCGTGTCTCCGCACTGCGGCGAGCGCTGGCGAAACTCCTCCTCGCTCATGGCGCACAGGTCCTTCCCCGTCAGGTCCTGGAAGGCCTTGCCCGCGTGGGGCAACCTGTACAGGTGTTCGGTCCACAGCAGCCACTTCTGGACGTTCCCCGTGTTCCAGTCCATGGGATCTAGAAAGACGGAAAAAAAAAAAAAACAGATAGGGGGGGAAAAAACGGTGAGAAAAACAAAACAAAAACTGGCGAGTTGTTATTCATCCAAGTCATATTGAGTCACGGTACGCTTGCGTGTATTATGTTCTGCCACATTTACACATCACATATTCACTGAAACCACAAGGTAATGGCCTCTTCATGCCAGCACAGTTCAGTGGATCAGACTTCGTGTGACAGCCAGAAGCCTCACGATACACAATGCTTCCTCTGTTTGCTTTTCGCGAGCGGCGGAGAGGCGACCTCGCCCTTAAGACGAGAGCACACTGAGCACATCGCGGTCACAATCCAGGAGAAACTCATGCAAATGTCCGGATTAAACAGATCCTGGAGCGGGGCAAACACGCGGCTTCGCTTCAGCGAGGACGTGATCTCGGAGATCTGTCCTGTTGTCTCGGCTTCCCGAGCGCAGACGTGTTGATTTTGGGGGCAAGATCCAGAAGCTTAAGGTTGAATCAATATCCCTTTACTTGCAAATAACGAGCTTTTGGTGTGTGCTCGCTTGAAGATTTCTTTCTCCGCCAGTGATACGAAGCACTGTACCACCCCTCCTGATGATTGACAAACTGCAGCGGCGGGTGTGGTGGGCGGCGGCGTGTACCTGCGGTGATGTTGAGCAGCTTGCAGGCCGTTTCGATGTCCTTCAGCACCTCCCCCACCACCATGCTCTGCACCTGCTCCAGGGACCGCTCGTCCTCTTGACCCTCCAGCCCGGGAGAGAGCCCCTGCTCCTGGCTGTCGATGACGGGGCACTGCTCCGGTTCGTCGTCCTCGGGCGCCAGCGCCGGCGCCGCCCCGCGAGTCACGGGCGCGGCGGCCGGCGCCGGGGAGGCCTCCGAGACCTTCACCAGCCAGGCGGCGTCTTCGGTGAGGAGCATGTCGAAGCAGGACAGGTAGAGGCCGCTCGGGACGATCGGCTTGGCGTCCGCGAAGTCCCAGGGCTCCGCGGAGGCCCTGCTTCGATCCAGGAGGGCGAGGGAGTCCTCCGTCATCCCGATCCGGGAGCCGTACGCCGCGCCTTCGGATAAGCCACCCACCGAATTTGACATGACTGGTACCTGGAGACGAGAAAACGACACGTTAGACGCGATGTTTCTCACCCGCACGCGAAGCGAGAGCCGTGCAAACACTGGAGAAGAGTCTTTGTGGCGGGTATTTCGAAATAGTGCTCCAGATTAGGACCTACAGAATCGTAATCTGCGACAAAAATCACAATAAAACAAAGCCTTGGCCTGTTAGGAAGGAGTTTCAGTCCAAAACAACTGTCGTTCGGTTCAAAAACGGAAAAATATTACGTATTTTATGCCAAAACATTGTCTGAAGGGGGCATGCTGGGACTTAAAATTGGCGCGGGAGGATTTCCAAAAGGTTAAATTGATACTTTTTGCATCTATGGAGCAATCTGTTCTCTAATAAAGATGTAATGTCAACATTACATCTTCAGAAAGAATCAACAGGTCTGCATGTGTAACACACGCATTTTCAGAACTTTTTTTTGTAGATACGACATTTAAATCTGCAGTCGACAAGAGCTCATCAATGATCATCCTTCCTGAAAAGTGTTAAAAAGACACTACCTTCTCAGACAGTCCCTCTCCCGCAACTCTCTTCAGGTAGTTTGGGAATAAACTCCATCAGCGCAGCCGGAGACTCAAAGTCCTCCTTTTAATGCGTTATGAGCAGAACTGAGTTGAGGGCCGATGCTCTACATATATATACCAGAACCCTGAGCCTGGAGGAGATATTCGGGGGAAATGACCCCTCAAGAGGGTTAAAACACACACAGCGCTGACAGCCGTGGGGCAAAATGGATTTGACTGAGTCTCTTATTTGTGGGTCAGTGGCCCAGAAAGGCCGAGGCGTCGGGGGGTGGGTCGACTCGCATTGAGACCCGAAAGCGGCTCGGCCGCCTGCCTCGGCTTTCAAGGTGCCGTCTCCGCGGCCTTCTGTCTCCACTGTCAGCTGGAGTTTTTAATCAAGTTAGATAATGTGGAGAAGAGCGTCTACCAAAAAAAAAAAAAAAAAAACCCTCATGTTTGAACACAACCGCGTTTTACGAAGACCCGAGCGCTTTTTCTTTTCCCCGAACAGGGCGAAATTGCCCAACGACAAGCGTCCGGTTTGTGGACGTCAGCTGGAGCACAGGCGTTGTAATCTCAGGGCGAACTCGCGTTATGGCTTCATGATGTGTACCTGCCCACAGCTGGCACACGGGAAGGCACACGGCTGTCGCACAAGCAGGCTATCAGTGGAAAGGAAGTGTGCGCCCACAGAGCACATGTTCAAGGAGGGTCACGCTTTGTTTGTCAAGACACAGCGAGGAAATGAAATGTGTCGTAAAGTCGTTTGGGAGGGAGATAGAAATGAACCCAGGGGACGACGTTTCATCTTTAGTATGGAAGAAAATGCTCCACGGATGTAAAAAGTATCAATCTAACCTTTTGGGAATCCTCCCGCGCCAATTTTAAGTCCCAGCATGCCCCCTTCAGACAATGTTTTGCCATAAAATACGTCATTTTTTAACTTTTTTTAACCAAACGACACAGTTTTTTGACTGAAACTCCTTCGTAACAAGCCAAGGCTTTTGTTTTATTGGGATTTTTGTTGCAGATTACGATTCTTTAGGTCCTAATCTTTCCAAAAAGGTGTCTTAATGACCGCTCCAGGAGGCATTTTTGGGGAATCTGGCTCATATCAAGCTGGATGTTCATAGTTACAATCAAAATATCTTTGAAAAGTGATTTTTTTGCAGATATACATTTTTTTTCCCAAGGCTTTGCTGAACAAATTCATACAATAAACACAAGTATTGGAATTAATTTGGGGTTCCTACGACGACTCAAACACAGAAGAAAAGAGGTCTGGAGACAAAAGTGTAAAAGTTTAAACAAATAGAACATTTTGATCATAGCAGAACATTTCTTCCCATTTTGTTGCACATTTCTTTGCACATTACACCTCATGAGTCTTTTTTTTCCGTATGATTTTGGTCCAAACGCCAAACTTTATGTTCTCTTTTTTCTTATCGACACATTAACTAAACTTCCCCAAAAGTGAAATGAAGTTATCTTCCCCGCCCCTAAAGAAGATTACGCCTCCAGACTTTGGTCCTGAACCCCCCTCACTGTAAAACCTCCTGCCCAGTCTTCCTTTTATCTCCAAATTCCTCGTAAACTATAACCCACACTCCCTTTCACTCCATCAGGAGTCAGATTAAAAGCCACCGGGATCCCGGCCCGGCTGCTCCGCGTCAACTGTGCTCTGTAACAGCTTGCGCTAAGCCCATTAGCAAAGCAAATTTAGCCATATTACCTTCTTCCAAAAGGAAGAGGGAGCACAATAAAAAGACACAAACACACACCCCTGCAGAGAGGGATTAAGATCCTGACTGATCTCTAAATGAGTTTGGTCAAATCGCTGATATTCATTTCAGGAGCATTAGCGCTCGCTCCATTTACTCAGCAAAGTCACCCTTTTGACAGCGATGGAAAAGGACTCGCACCCTGGGAACCGTATTCATCACACATGCTTGGTCCCATTTGACACGGGGGGGGGGGGGATTATTTGAAGGGGCATCCTCACCTTTGAGCTGCGTTATCGGAATAATGTTTTTAGGGTAAAAAAAAAAACGAGGAACTGGTCAGCAAACAGCTGTTTTTAATGGAGTTAAAGAGTTTGCGAGGCCTCGCAAACCCCATTCCTGATGTGAAAGTGGTTCAAAGATGCAGACCAACACAACTGACCCAGCCAGAAACGAACCCGTCGGTCACCGCTGCCGATGCTGTTTTGCGTCGGGAGTCGGCTGAAGTGTTGGGATTAAAGTTAATGAGTGGTGATTAAAAACGAGCGGGAGTCGACTCATCCCAAACCCGGATGATTCGGTCTGAGCGCAGAAGAAAAAGAAAAGGTCATTGTGTGAGATTCAAGGCCGTCTATCTAACAGCGACCAACGTGCTTTTTTTTAGCTCTCCGGCTCGTCACAACAACAACAACAACGACAAAAGAGAAGCTCTGTGTTGTCTGGCGTTAAAGGAGTGTGTCCAGCCAGGCGTGACTGTTTGCCGTGTGATGCTTTTACTTCTGCTCGTTATTGTTTGTCATGCGAAACTCGGATCAACCGAGGAAGTCTTGGTTCCCGGCATCAAGGGGGAAACACCACGGCTTCACGACTGGAGCTGGAGGAAGAGATCTGGATCTGTGGATATGTTTCTTTAGACCCTTTTTTTTATGGCAGCAGTGACAAGTGCAGCTGCTCCGTTCACATTATAAACCAGGATGAATGGCCTATTTTAGGTGCATGCTGTTTCTTTTAAAGGCAGATTAATGTGACTCCTATTCGTTATCGCTATCTTTAATATTACTCTCTCCGTTCCTTACCCCTGAAACTCAATTTACTTCATTTTTTTTCACTTTTTCTCATTCGTTTTGGCTGACAGTCAGGTGCAGTGGCGCCGTGCCAGCATCCTGCGAACCAGTGCAGACGCTTTGCTGTTGGTGGAAATGGATTTTGACAGCCGGCTGGGCTGAAGGCACAGTTAGCGATGCAGATGATAAACTTCACTTGGCTCAGATTGGAACTGGAGATTTGGAGGTGGAGCACGGACGGATGGAGAAATGAACCTGTCACCTGTTTTTTTTTTTTTTTTTGCCAGAGATAGTGAAGATATGGACTCACCGTGCGTGCAGGCCTAAGGCGCAGTGCGCTCACGCAGCTGGATTTAAAGTGCTGGTTGTCAGAACATCAGAAAGAAAAAAACAGGGTTTTATTAGTCATTTTAACACGTTACACTCATTATCCGGCACAATCGGCAGCTGTTTTAAAACGTGTCGTATAAAAACTAGTGAGATAATGTAGATGGATGGGACTGATATGTTTTGCCTTATGGTCGAATAGTGAACACTTGCATGTTTTGTTTTTTTTCATACACATTTTCCATTTGAGGATAAAAAAACTGAAACTAAATCATAAAATGTCACAAAAACATTGGCATTTGTAAATGATTCAGGACGTGCATGAAGGATGTGACTTTAACGTCCACTGAAGAGACACAAACTGTCGTACATGTGCGGCCCAATTATGAGACATTCCTCCGTTTAATGACTCAAACATAATCTCATCACATTTTTCTTTCTCGTCATTTTTGTTCGTTTTCTTTCGTCGACATGTTGGACTTTTAATTTTTTTATTCCTGCTAAATCTGGACAGAAAGTCAGACTGAAGGATGCTTCTTCTTCAGAGGTGATCGTCAGACACTTTTCCTTCCCGTAACTTTTCATGTGTCCGACCATTTCTGTAACTTTCCATTTTTGTTCTTAACACAGATATTTCCATCATGTTTTGTGTTTGTGAACAAGTGAAAAACACAGAAAACAGAACTTGTGCACCATCACCTCCTTCAAGCCCTAACCCACTGACCCTATTTATTGTGTGAATTGTGTTTAGAGGTTGTACGTGGGGATTACACATCAACGTTCAAAGTCAGTTTTATTGTCAATTTTACATATGTGCAAACATACTGAGGATTAATATTAGTGTAGACCTGATTTAGATGTTTAATTTGATCCCTAACATGTTTTTTTTCTTTTTTTTACCATGTTTTCTTCTTGATTTGTACCGTCTGACTTGATTTTTGGGGACCCGAGAGGTCAAAAATGCCCTTAAAACTTTTCGTAAACGTAATCCTAATTCCTAATACATAATGGTGTTCAAACATGAAACAGTTTTTCCACTTAATTGCACTACTGGACTGTGCTCAAATGTTAAAGAGGCTGAATGGGGTTCAGACAAAGGCGGATGCTGCTGTAAACTTCAAGTTCAGCCTTCCATGGTGCCGAGTAAAACATAAAGTAAAGCTCCCTGAGTGATCGTTACACACTCCACTAATGAGATCTAAATGTGTGTTTTTTTAATAGTGTGCGTCAGAGTTATGCTGTGGAGAGATGATAGAGATCAGTATAGATCTGACAGACAGGACAAAAAGACACCAGCACCTCCTGATGCAACAGTTCTCTGTTTGTAGTTCACACTTTTTAGAGCCGTGTTCGATTTCCACCTTGAATCAAAATCTTAATTAAATCCCCCCGACAGCAGTGAAACAATTATTATGAATTCTCCAACTTCTCGCTGTGGTTTCTGAGCATCGAACCACCAAGAACGCTGGCAGACACCTTTTTATCTGGTCGCACATTGACACAAATTAAACTCGCACAGAAACATGGAAAAACAGGCTACGACGAAGAGAGCAAACACAACACAGCAGCGCGTCTGTCCTCATGCATTGTGTTGTTCCTAATCCAAGAAAGTTCAAGTCAGATGCATCACAATGTGCTTTCACTGAGTTAGTGCGTACGGTCACACACAGATAATCCTGTGCCAGGTGCGCAGAAGATGCGCTCTGTGTTCTCTGAAAAGACACGGCGTCTTCTTACCCGGGCGAAGACGCTCTGATGGGACGGAGGCAGCGACTCGACTGGATGGCGACGGATGCGGCGCTCGTCCCGCCGGAGGATGAAGGATGACCTTTGGTCCCCGTTTTTTTGCAGACCGACACTCAGCTCGGCTCAGACGCCCGGGCGCTGCACCTGCAGGACGGAGGTGCAGTGTGGCGTCCGGCACCCTTCAATCTGTCTCACCCCGAGTGCCGCAGAGCCCCCCCACCCCCCACCACCACCACCCTCTAACCCCACACCCCCACCCCCTGAGCCTCGAGGCCTCGGACCCTCCCAGGCTCTTTGGCGGCGGATTGCAACTTCGACTGAAAGTCACAGCCCAAAGCTCAACCGCAAACTACACTTGAAGTGAAAGCACCTGCTGGGGGTGTGTGCAAAGTGAGAAGCAGCGAGGGCAAGTGACTCAGCGAGTGAGTGCAAAGGAATTCCAGTTACCATTGACTGCAATTTATATTTATAGGCCAGTCGTGTTTACTTTGTGTGTGTGTGTGTGTGAGTGTGTGTGTGTGTGTGTGTGTGTGTGTCTTTTGCAGCTTAGACTCAGACCTCCTCAAACACTACTAGTTGACCTCAGCACTTCGGTGACAGACAAGTCAAGATAACAGACTAAAGAATATACTTTATTCATGTTTATGAAAACCAAAAGCTTTCTAATAACTGATACTGTGAGCCTCCTTAATCGCAGATTTGAGGTAGATATACTCGACGTAAGTATTTCCATTTGCAACAAAGGGGAAATATTCAAAATTTTACTCAACTATATATTTTGACAGCTGATTCGACTGTTTCTAAGAATAATATTGTACACTTAAAAGGCGTACGCTTATGAAATACAATCCATTATTGAACATTAAACCAGTGGTTCCCACACAAAAACTCCAAGAGTTCAGATGATGATGATGTTAAAGGCCCAAAGATTTGTATTACTATTTCATAAACATATTCTAATAAAAAATAGTACAGAAACTTGTGTCGGAGACCTTTTATTCTGCCCCATTAATCATCTCACGACACTTCAGCTTTGTGCTGTGGCTCTTCCTCGGTTGGGAACCACTGCATCCGTATTACAAATCTAATATATAAAGATACATCAGCCACAAGAGCCATGTTTTCTTCTTCTGTGGAACAGCTTTTTACTTGTTCTACTTTATATTCAAGTACATGTCTGTGACAATAACTGTGCACTATTCCTCAAAGAAGCGCATGCTGAACATGAATATAGCAGCAGATAACTACTTGGTCAGTAAAGATGTCGTGGAGTCTCCCTGAGCAGAGAAGGATCGACTGCCGCTCTGCGCGCGTCGTTAGCCGAGCTTCTCCTTGATTTGACGACGCAGCCGAGGCGGCGTGCTCTTCCTGCGTGTCCGTGCACGCCGGCGTCCTGACCGGCTCGCTCGCGGCCTCCGCTCTGCTCGGCTCTGCTGGTTACAGTTGACACAGACAAACGCTGTGAGCGCCGTCAGCATTTTTTTTTTTACTGTCGTTTGTACTGTTAGCGGTCGTTAGCACCGTTAGCTATGAGCTGTCCATGTGGAGCGCCGTTGAGAGGCATTTAAAATACTCTAAATCTCGTATCCTGTACAACCTTAAGTAGGATTTTGAATGGAGATTCACCTTTTTTATTCTCTGTATTGGACTATGTTTACAGTGAAAGGATAGTTTGAGCTTTTCTATTCTCGTACATGCTTGGATGTCACTACAGGTGATATTTGAAAAGCGTCTGCTCCCAAGCTATTAATATTTAATTAGAAAACTTTGAGTAGCACTCGCTTTAAAATGAATTATTAACACGTTATAAGTGGTTTCCTTAACTGCGTTCACATACATTCACATGTTTTTAAGTCCCAAACACTTGTGGTAAGTTAGGTTTGGTGACTTTGTGTGATTTCATGATTTCACAACTTCATCTTTCTTTTTTCTTTTCACCAGGATAAACCATTAAGTACAGATATTACTTTCCAGGAAGTCCTACGGGTCTTGGCTCCGGACCAGCTGATGCGTAATCAGAAAAAGTAAAAACACCTGTGTGGGTGCGCCAGGCTTTTAATGTTGTAGCAGATGGAGGTGGAGTTACTTCTAACTGCTTTATGCCGCATCGTGTTCAGTACTGCATACCAATTCATCATCATATGTCATGAGAAAAATGAAGGAAGAAACAGAAGAGGATCTCTCTCCCAGGATGGACAGAAATACGATAGATGTCATGTGTACAGAAATGTTGAGTATGACTATTGCGATTATTAACAATAAAAAATACATTAGTTGTTTCAACACAGAACTATTTATTCAATAGAGCTGCTTGCATGAAAAAAGATCTGTTTGAACAGACAAAAAACATCATATTTCTCCTTGTTAATGAAACATTAACATAACATCATGCCTATTAATGCCTGCAGAGCTGCTAACCACCACACAGTGAGGGGTTAGCAGCAGACGTAGTTTGTTCAGGTTTTAATGTCATCCGTGTTGACTAACAGCCCTATAATATATTATGTTTTAAAATTACACATTATTGTTTGTGCAATAATTGATTGTTTAAATAGTTTCTCAAGTGGTTTTTGGAGTCAGAACTAAGGATAAGAATATGCCTTACATTCAGATTAATCATCATCTCTATGACATACAGGCTATTTTGTAAAGTGACTCCATTTGAGCCGATGGGATGATAATGTTTTCGTCTTAATTGAGGTGGTTTCCCAGCAGCCTTTCAGTTTTCCTGGCCGGCAATAACAATAACAAAGAACGAGCGCTTATTGAGATCTTTATCACTGCACAGTACTTTTACACGGAAAGAAAGCGTTGTCAACAAGCCCATCTCCCCTCTGATTTACTCCCTTTAATTCCCTGTAACTCAGCCACGGATGTGGGAGCTGTGTCATTTGAACTGCTTGTTTTTAAAGGAGCCCTTTTTTGCACAATTTTAAGCCAGTTTGAACAAAATGTGGCTCCGTCGAAAGCAAAGAAAGAACGGGTGTTTGTAAAAAAAAAAAAAAAGGCTTGTTATTAGCAAAACTCTGGTCACCCACAACAATAAAAGTACTTAATAAATATTGCACATCTAATCTCCCGCCCTCTTATCTCGCCTTTAATTCACCATGTAATTGCGCTAAAAGGCCGGTCTTCTGATAGCAGCCCACCGAACCCTGAAGTGTCTTTCTCGTTTCCTGTCCCAGGACATATTTTCTATTCTGTCCAGTGGGTTTGATATCGTTCGCCCACACAAAGTCTGAATGGACTAATCATGAGACACAAAGAGGGTGTGCGCCAACTGCGTCACGGCTCCCGAGTGTTTGTGGACACACCAAATCAAACTGTGAGCGATGACAAACTGCCTTTCACCGGACAGTTCGACATGAAATTGCGTGTATTCGTGCGTGCTGGTGCATGAACCCCCTCGCGTGTGTTTCCTCGATACACCCCGTGTATTTGTTTGTGAGGCGTGCTTACGCTCATACATCTGTATTTTATGATGTGGGACACTTTAATCGCCTTGTGATTAAAACCGTTTTATCCTTATGTAAGAATAAATAATGATGCATGCCTATGAAGGGAACATGTCTGTTTGCTTTTGGCTTTACTTACATCCAGTCCTCCGATACAATTTGCATGGCAGTTGCTTCCACAAGTGTTTGACCTTTGTCTGAAAGGCTCGAGAGCCACGACTCCATGGCTGAAAGTCAACCAGCGGAGAGAAGCAACCGACTGGATGTCAAATACGAAAGCCACAATTGGCCCACTGTGATGGTGAAGTGAGTCACGCTAGTGCAGGTGGCCCTACTGTCAACAGGTGTCGGTGACCCGAGTTGTTTTAGCAAAGTCAATATTACATCGACTTTATAAAGTAAGCTTTGTTGAGTGAATGAGTGGTATTGTCAGAATATGAGTATGATGGTTTCTGACTTTGGTTACGACAGCTCTTCCAACTGTTTTTGCCGATAGTTCTTAGTCGGCTTGTCAAAGGTATTTCCCCTTCAAGGGGCATCGGGTGATAAATGTTGGCAACGAATAGCATTCCAATTGTACGTGTTGAGTAGCGGAGCCCCATTAAATGTCTTAATCGACAGAAGGTTTATTGACAGTAATGCGTTCGACTTTAACGTTGCTCGCCTCGAGGACAGTTTGAGATCGAGGAAAGATCCACTCCAACAACCGGGCAGCGTGCCAAACGGTTAGCGCTGCGGAGACGTGCCCGGTCCTGCACGTGTGCGGAATAAAATTTTAAAAACGGATGTGAGGGCAAAGAGAATGAAATGTAAGGTTACGTAATAGAAGACTAAAGACATACGTGACAACACGCAGTATATAATTTCTATATAATTTCTCTCTCTCTCTCTCTCTCTCTCTCTATATATATATATATATATATATATATATATATATATATATACATATATATATATATACATATATATATATATATATATATATATATATATATATATATACATATATATATATATATATATATATATATATATATATATATATATATATATATTCTGCAAACTGTCTTTTAACTTTGATTTACATCTATCTATCTATCTATATATTTGTGAGAGAGATAAATATATATATATAAATAAATAAATAAATATATATATATATATATACATATATATATATATATATATATATATATATATATATATATATATATATATATATATATATATATATATATATATATTGTGGGAGCCATTAGTCAAAGGTGTGTATTTTATTGTGGTAATGTGTGTTTTATTGTGTTTTAAATATGGGGCACCGGTACAACCAAGAGGGATCGCTGACACATGGGTGACGGGGGGATTGGACGTTTTTTTTTTTACCTCTAAACCAAAGTACTTTGGAAACAGACCGGGAAGTCAAAATAACAACATGTAACCGCCGTCAGTTTCTTAGTAAACGGGAAATAAGATAGAAAAACGGCTGGACTCTTTTTCTGAAGCAGTGTGTAAGAAACAGGATCCCCTCCCGCACCCAACAGAGTGGCAGACACGTAGATTAGCCATATATATATATATATATATATATATATATATATATATATATATATATATAGTTCTAGATATTCTATGTAACAAGCTGAAAGATTGGCAGGCGTACCAAAATAAGAGCTGGACAATTTACAATTTTTTTGTTACACGTCAATAAAGGTTAAGTGGTGCAATGAGCACCTTGCTTCAACAATGCAGACACACAAAAATAAGTGTGAACGAAAAAAACATATGGGAATAGGTAGAAAGATTTAAACATGACCAGAGTCCGTCTTCTAGATAAAGGCCCTCAATTTTACCGGTTTTTTTTTGGTCATCAAAACATCCGCCATGCTGACACGATTACTGTACGTCCATGTGCGTGTCCCATGCGAACAACACGGACGTCAACCGTGTCTTTAATCTGCTGTGAATGTTGATCAGGGGGTTAACCTGCTTGGTCGACTGGGCTAAATCCTCTAAAGAGTGTCAGGTTACTTGATGGACTGATATTTTCCAGCACAGACCAACAGCAAGAAACATCTTCCTATGCAAATCCACATGCTCCGTCACCTTTGCTGTTTGAACAATGAAAGCTACAGTTCTACATCGTGACCCCATCCTGTTAGTTTCTCAACTTCAACTTGTCTGTGTATTTGATTTTTGTGTGTGTTCCCCATGACAAACTTTTACCTGAAGCATCTTTGCACGTCACCAGACGAAGGAGCGTGCCGGCAAAACACGTTTTTGTTTTTTTTAACTGAAGCAGTAGATAGTTGTAAGTTGGCCTCACACTGTTGAACCCGGGAACAGACACATGAAAAGACAAACACTTCTACTGTGTTGCCAGACAGCCAATCGCGATGCCACTGCTGCTCTTTCGACGTGTCAACGAGCTAAGCTAAGCTGTGGAGACGTCACTTATGACGGCATCCTGCACAAAATGGCCGACGCGTAGCATGAGGCGCAGGAGGGTTACTGAAATTAAGGATCTCTGGAGTCGACCGGTCGAGTTCCAGTGAACAATGGTTGCTTCAAAGCCCACAGCAGCTAGCATACAGCAACTGTTTTCGACTTGTCAACTAGCTAAGCCAAGCTGGAGACGTCACTTCTGATGGCATCCTGCGCAAAATGGCCGACGCGCAGCATGAAGCGCAGGAGGGTTACTGAAACTAAGGATCTCTGGAGTCGACCGGTCGAGCTTTTTCCAACAGAAGAAAATCCCCAACCAACAGAAGTCTATTTCAGTGAACAATTGTTGCTTCAAAGCCCGCAGCAGCTAGCATACAGCAACTGTTTTCACCAGAACTTGATGAAGAGAAGGGAGGGACTCTTCCCGCCTCAGGGTGAAAAGGCGCAGATTAAAGTTGTAACTGTCTCCGCAGGTGAACCGTGCCGAAAGCAGCTTGCACAGGGTTAACCCTTTTTTGGACTGCAGTATATTATCAAGGCTCTTTACTTTTGATCGTGGATTGGATCGGAAACTGGAAAAACAAGGAAACAAAAGTTTCCCACTCGTTTTTGGAAACGAGGTCTCTGATGTGTTTTGGATCCGTGTCAAGGAAGCCAGAAACCTCAAACGTCTACACCTCTTATATTCAGTAAAACACACCCAACAGTTTATAATTACTGCAAGAGCAGCAGAGACAACCTTAAATGCTGGACGATGTTCACCTGCTTACCAACTGTGTCTCTCTGTGCGCTGCACCGGAAGTATATAGTTGTAATCATCCGGTTTATTAAAGCTTTTTCACACAAAAATGCTGTCTTCAGACATGTAATAAACAAAGAAGACGCAAACACCAGATGTGGAACTGCAGAGCTGGTCATCCGATTTTTATCACACACAAATTATGACCAGTTCAACTTTAAGTACAGAAATAAAACGGAGGTACTGTAATTACTTTACTTCAGTATTTCTCTCTTGTGCAACTTTATATGTCCACTCCGCTTTGTTTAAGATGTAATTAACTCTGTTTATCCGACAGCTGTCGTGAATATTTACCTTTGGAGATAAAGATTTCATGTTGCCTTGCTAAAGAGGCTATTTATTGCTACTGATGGGTCCATAACATTGTAAATTGTGGCACCTTGACCAGTTACAACATCAAAACGCTATTAATTATTCAAGGGCTAGTTTTTAAACATTACACTTGTACTTTTCATTCATTTTGATGCGAACTCTACTGGAATTCCGTTTGTAATGCATTATCATTCAACTGCATCAACGTATCCCAGCTTTAACTTGAGCATATCATCGCCCACTGTTCATGCAAAAAAAAGTTTGGCACACGTTATAGTCGTAGTTTATGAGGCCCGGAGCGCTCCACACCCTGACAAACAACATCTGCAATCTAATCACGTTGATACTTCCGAGGCAGAAGGAACTGCATCAACCAGATGGCGTGCGGCGGCGCTCCGCGGCTTCCTGTCTCCGACGCCGTCTGGACCCCGCGACCCCGTCACACTCCCTGCACAGTTTAGACATCACGCCGAATGAATCAACGTGAAAGCGGCCTTTTTAATATCTGATGATTTTGAGGAAGTGAAATCGAGTATCACTGCTGTTTATTTTTGGGTGAGTGGTGTTTTTCCTGCACGTTGCTGGGGGCCAAAGGAAGTATTCAGTTTCAGTGTTGACAAAGATCAGCGGAAGAGATTTTGAAATTAAACAATATGAGTTAGCCTCGAGATACTCCAAGTGTCTTGAAGAAAACCAGTTCTTCCCTCAATATTTAACTTCATTTAAACTCACCTCTGATCCCCGAACACTAGGAATAAGCACAGATTGATAACATAAATACAAAAAAAAAATCTTTATATATTGAACCTACGCAGTAATGCTGACAAACAAAAGGACAGTCGGATGTTCAGTAATTTATAGTTTGCTTTTGCTGCACCGTCCTTCTCCGACACCTGTGTCTCATTCCTTCACTTTGCTCTCCAGCCCTGTAGCTGAAGGTCTGTTTGTCTTGGCTGAAATGATGGGTAGTTATCCATCATTAACAAAACAAAACCTGTTGACTCATGTGCGATGAGAGATCTCAGATATGACGGGAGCTTTGGAGAACCCTCTGCGAGGCAAAAGTCAATATTTGCCCTCGGTTGCCCTGTCACACGATGTCGACACAAGCCCCATTCAAATAATTGCCTCGGTGCTCTCCACCTGCATGAACATTGACATCGCACACCCACACACACCCTCACAGATACACACACGGACACCCGAAGCATGGATTACTGTATGCACCTTCAGACCTATCTTATTAAAGCACATTTACGAAGAAAAAATGGTCAACTAACTTCATTTATGTGCCTTTTCAGTTGAGAGATGTTCATTACGAAAGAGTTAAATGTTAAAGAACCATTGTCTCACTTTGTAGTTCAGTGTTTACTCCTCGTAGTGCAGTAAGTGCACTGAAAAAGACCAACAAAATCCATTCATTTTGCATTTCAAAGGGCCTGAAGAGATCCTTCACTGAAGAGCATCTAACGAATACTTGTGCTTGTTTTGGTGAAACGTTCTTTCTGTGGATATTTATGAATGTGGAAAGATCCAAATCTA
Organism: Clinocottus analis; assembly: GCF_023055335.1. Taxonomy (NCBI): domain Eukaryota; kingdom Metazoa; phylum Chordata; class Actinopteri; order Perciformes; family Cottidae; genus Clinocottus; species Clinocottus analis. The sequence continues at coordinate 20,810,876 of NW_027176042.1, forward strand.
CTATTCGTAAATAAACAGAGGAATGTGAATATTGGGTCATGTGCTGATATTATCAAAAGGATTTCTGTGGAAATGTTTTTGAGGTTTATATCAAATACAGCGTTGGATCCCTTTCAAAGAAGTTTGAATACCAGAAAATAAAAAGACAATTCTGTCTTTACACGTCGCCATTTCATCAGCCAAAGACTTTGCTGCATGTCCAGCAACCGTTGTAAAAGTACACGGTATTCTTAGATCTTAAATAATAAACGAAAATGGAATTATAAGCATTACGGGTTAGCTCATGGCCACTGACGATGCAACTTGACCTACATTTGCATTTCTCTATTTTTCCAACCACATAAAGCAGATTTCCTCAAAATGTTCCTGTATTTATTTGTTCTGCTAAAATAAAGTGGGCGTAGAAAGTTGCATCCGCATTGTCTTTCTTCAAATGTAAGAATCTATAATGTTTGGGGGGTTTTCTCTTAATCAAACTCATATTTTCATGTTCAGCAGACTGCTAAATCTTCAGCTTGGAGGCCGTTTCACCTGATTTACAACATGCTATGCTAGCTGCAATTTGCAACAACAAGAGCTCCCTTTTTCCATTTCACTGCCCACTTACTAATATGTGTTTATTCCGTCTATATATAATATTGCTATTGTGGATTCTTTACTGTTTTTATTACTGTTTATTTATATTGCTTGTTTTTTTGTTAATCTTGTCTCGCGTGCACTGCCGTTGTAAACGTGCATTTTCCCCAAGACGGGACAAATAAAGGATTATCTTATCTTATCTTACATGAATAGGGAGTGAGTCAATGAATACCTGGACACAAAACTATCAAGTTTTGCTGGTATAAAATGTGCAAACACAAAACTTAAAACACACACAAACAGCAGCTTCACATACGACGGCAGCAGCTGCGCTCTGAGCTAAGCGCTAACGTTAGCATGCTGACGCTAATGTTTACTATGCTCAAAGCCTGCAGTTTATTGGGTTATAAATGCTAACATTTGCTTATTAACGCTAAACATACAGCTGAGGATTATGGGAATGTTATTAGATGTGCAGGTGTTAAAATACGGGACAAATAGATAAACTGGGTCACGAGTGGTTTTAGAGAGATTTCTCTCTCTCTCACACACTCACACACACACACACACACACACACACGCACACACACACACACACGCACACACGCACACACGCACACACGCACACACGCACACACGCACACACACACACACGTCAGGGGATCAACAAAGTCATTTGGACACATCCGGGCGTGAATATCTGTAACAATGACAATTTTTTTTTGCCAATCTATTGAGTAAATGTTGAAATATTTCACAGAATAATTGAAAATTAAGACTTATTAGTAGCGTAAAAGTCAGGGCATCACGACGTCAGAGAGATTCTTCCTTCGGGCCAATAAAGTCGATTCTGACATCGAACATCTGGACAAATGTCAAAGCAAAGCGCTCCAGATGTGTTTAGACATCGAACTATGGAGGCCCAGGATGGACAAAAGCCGCAACAGTGGATCAGCTGCAGCATTTAACATGTCCGAGGAAGTGAAACACAGGGAAACCACAACCGACTCATTGTTTCAGTGTTAATTTAATCATACAAATGCTTAATTATAGATACAGGAGAAGAAAAAAAAAACAAAGCTTTATTTTGACAGTTTCTCTTCACATAAATGTGCTATTTTAGGACTATGTAAACTTTCATCTCATCCACTCACCATGCCACCCATCTCAAATCCGTACATAGTCACAAACTAAAAACCGTAGAATGAATCCAGCAATATTCAGATTTCTCACCACATCCCTCTTTCTCTCGCTTAACAAAATACACGCACACACACACACACACACACACACAAAGAAAGAAAAACAAAAGACTGACGTGACTAAAAGAGGCAACGGAGAACAGTGTATACTGTTTGGGAGGAGAACTCTCAGCTGACTCTCAAAAACAAATAACAGCAACACAGAATGCTGGTGAATTTCACTCCAAATGTCAGGATTATGTTTATGATGACGACTAAGAGAACGGTTAATGAATGGAGAAAAAAAAAAATGGAATTCCATCAACAACTTTTCCCGATTTTATTCTTAAGCCCCAAGATACAGGATGAAATGCAACGTCTGACGTACCAAACGCAGCAAAGCTGAAGAAAACTAAAAACCAGGTGGGATCACAGCCGAACTACTGCTGCACCACGAAAACCCCAATGTGTGATCGTTGTAAACGGAAATCCATATTTGTTTTTTTTACGAATCAGACGTTGGTGAATCGATGAAACTGATGTTTGAAACTGAACACACAAAAAAAAAGGCCTTTAGGAGAGAGCAGGTGAGCAAAACCACCAAAACTTTCTGGAAGAAGAAAAAAAAATGCTGGTATCGCAATCCTCAATAAACCAAAAATAAAAAAAACAAAAAAACTAATCCTCCTCAGATGAGGTGGACAGTGTTGTGCAAATAGCAGTAACAGAACCGATGCATTCATTTTCATATTTACGACGTGATCTCAGGTGGAAGTTGGTCAGCAGATGTTTCTTTAGCACCACCTGCTGGCTGTAAATGGGACTTCTTTGCATCTGCAGTGCACAGGCAGACCGCAAATAAATAATAACGACAACAACAACAACAACAACAACAGGGCAATTAGTGAGTCAGTTCATCTAAACGGTGCAGAATCACTCAACAATACTTCAGGAGGTTCACGCCGAGTAAAGCTCTCTCTCCCTGTGGATGTCAAATAGACACGTCGTCCTTTCCCCAAGTAGTATACACCATTTTCATGTCAGTTAAATCCAAAGAGAAACCATAACATACACGCGCACACACACACACACACAAACACTTTAGACATTGACATTGAAATTACAGTCGCTCACCAGGCAAAATAGATTTAGATGGCTTTTTTTGAATTTTTTTTAAACCCTTCCTCACGCCTCACTTGCTCAAACTCACTCGCATCCTTTTGCGCTTCAGCATCTATTTAAAGCGAAAACCCACCCTAAAAAACACACACACACACACACACATACACACACACCTCCCATGCTGTCTGAATTAGAGAAACCTGCAGACACAACAGATTAGTGTCTTAGTTCTCTGGATTTGATCTTTGGGAGCGACAGGGTTCCTACACAGGCATGTTTTTCGTTTTAACAAGTGGAAATGCAGAATATTCGCCCTCCCCATATTTAAATGTATTCAATATGCGACTGATTAACAAATACTTCTTTCGAAGCATGGATTTGTTTCACTGATATTAAACCTCAGAAGAGCGACATAAATTCAAATGTCGCATCATAGATGTTTTAACGGTACGTTTATGTCAAAAAAAGTCCAATATGTCGAATCATAATTGTTTTGTCTTTCCGTTTGTTCATTCTAGTCTTTATGGAAGAAAACACAATATGTATTTTTTTTTCCCCCGGGTCCACACGCGTTATCCGATCTGGCTCAGCATCGGGTTCAAGGCGGGTCAGCGACTGCTCAGTTTTAGCCTGAACAAATATTTTAAATTATAAATGTAATACAAAATCAGATATCTGGTGGTAACTTTTTGTACTCTTTTGCAATAAATACAACTATTCTGCATTAGAAGAAGAAAAAAAATCCCATCACATGTTCTCAAAGTGGTTTCAAGCGCACGCTGTTGGATAAGAAAATAGTACCAGATAGGTGCAAAAGATAGGTGTAAAGTAATCATAATTCCCAGTTTTCAAATAGCGTTCACATCAACATCCAACTTGTTATTGCAACTGGAAACTTGTCTAAAATTTAAATACGGCATTGGTCAGATATAGATATATTTGTGAATATATATTTTAGTGGAATATTATTTAACCCTCACATGGCAAATCCTGTAAACATTCAACCATTTTAAAAGTTGTCCGATCACGTGAAGGCTCACACGTTGTAAACATCTCTCTCTCTCTCTCTCTCTCTCTCTCTCTTCTCTCTCCTCTCTCTCTCATAGAAACGGAGCTCGCCATTATTCTGCGGTTACGTAAATGCTCTTTTTTTTCGTGCGCGGCAATGCGCCGGGGTTTGGTACAGCTGGTCACGCCTGCTGCCGTATTCATAGGTTTGTGTGAGAAACTGGTTTAAGGCTTTCATCTGGTGGAAAGCTGGAAATAATCCAGACATCCATCTTGTTTCCTTTTAAAGACTTTTCAAGGCCTCAAATTGATTAATGAGCACAGTTAATTTTGTACTATTCTCAGCAGCTTTCCAACATTTCCAGACCCGTGTAGGAACCCCCGAGAAGACAAAGTTCTCAAGTGTCCACGGAGATATCAAATTGTATGTTGACCGTTTTAGATTTTTTTTTTTTTTTCCCTTTTTGAAATCAGCCGTGTTTTGCAGTGGAGATAAAAACTGGTTGTGTGTTTCTATTTTTTGTTGTGTGTAGGTTTTACAGCACTCTTAAATGAAGCATTCACACATGCGAATCCGGGTGTTGATGTCAGGTGGGATGTTTCTCGCTGTCGCGGATGTAATCCATCACCTCACTGTAGTTTATGTTTCGGTGGAAAGGGCCTCGAGGGGTTGGGGAGAAGGTTGTCATGAGTCAATATAAAACAACAGTCCCTCCCCCCCCCTCTGACTCCTCTGCATTTAAAAGGACTCCCAGGGTGTTACGCTCATCATCCAGTATGATGGGGGGGGGGGAGTCTTTGTCATTCTAGCTCTGTCCAAAGGGATACGGTCCGTGAATACCCTGGGAGGAAAACAATTAGAAAGACAGGAAATTAGAGTAGTTTATACGGGAGGAAAAATGAATATGTGTAAAGATGAAAAAACTAAATCGCAAAGTAATTTAAAAACCGAATCAAGACAACACACACACACACACACCGCACCGCTCTCTGATGTGAAGACCGGTGTTCAGGGCAGAAACAAAACCTGAATTACGCGTAAGAAGCTCGAGCGATCGCCTTTTGAATGTTAATGCCACGACCGGACGACTAAGTGGTTTTTGAGAGGCTGCTGGATGAAACTAGCTCTGCCACGACGAGGTATGAGGTGATACTTGTTTCTACAATGACGTGGCCCCACCTGAGAGAATTTAGTTAAGCCAGTTGTTACGAACTAACTCGTAGACGCTGTGATGGTGGACTTTTCCTTTGCAGAAACTAAAAAGCAAGTTTAAAGAAGCTGTCGCAATGAATTTGCCGTAGAAGCAATTCCCAAATTATTATCAGCAATACTCACGTGAGGGACTCGTCACATACTCCCATCATCACACCCTTAGTCACAGTTGTACGGACAAGAAAAACTTCCTAAAATACCACTAGAGGGTGACACACATTTTGCCTGAGCGTACAGCCAAAAGAAAGGCTATATTCATATTAATGACATATATTATAGTCATATAAAGTGTGAACACAACAGTATTGTGTAAAGCGGATTTGAATGGCCCCTCTTGGACTTTCCCCGACTGATACTTTGGTCCAAAGCAAACTTCATTTTGTCAAAAAATAATTTGATTCATGCGCGATATATCCAACATAATAAATACTAAACTGCCATAACGTTTACGGAGCGCGCTGATGCTCCACAGAGGATGACCTCAGTACCTCGTTATGTAAGAGGCAGATCGCCAGTAAATTTGCGGAGCGAATCAATGCTCAAAAAGGGAACCATACTTTGGTTTTAAAAAGGCCCTGTGGCCTTTCTGCCACCACCATCTCCAGGACAAACACAGCTGTTTGTGAGGCTCCACTGGGAAAGTTATTGCGATATGCATTATTATGTGTGTAAGGGGTGAAACTATATTTAAAACCCGGTGAGCTGGAGGAACACTGGTCATTCTTTCTTTTCCCAAAAGGCTTGTCGAGGAGGTGCGTCTGGCTGCTTAAATAATATTTGAAAAGGGTTAAGAAAATAAGGTAATGTTTTTTAAATTCATTAATACAGAAGCTTTTTATGATAGCGGTGGAGTCCTCTGCTTTAAGGCTACAGCGGCTAGTACAGCCACTGTTACGTCAGTCTAGAGTTGTGTTGATTAATCAGATGTCCTGATCCTGATCTTATGGATTGGTCAATGACAACAACCATGTGATTTTCTTATAATGAAATGTGGAAGTTTTGACTATGGAAAGATCAAACGCGTGAAAATTAACCGCAAACAATCCATCGTACAGAAGCACTGAATATAAACCACACCACAGAACACAATACATACTATAGTTAGAGGACATGTCCCACTGTCATGATGCAGGCTTCATGAAAACTGTATTTTGCACATGAACTTAGACGATTGAACCTCATAAATGTAGTTAAAGTATTAAAGTTAAAGTGGCAGTTTTATGAAGCGCAGAACTCTGACTTTGATGCATACATACCTGACCATAAGTCACCACGGAAAGATTGGTTTGGAGACCATTTGACGCCCTATTTACAGCATTATGAGACAGTCCATTTTGATCTTGCTGGATTGGCTCTTGCGTGCGCTCCCACGCGCCGCCAGGATCTCTGAAGCTGTTGTCGGTGGCGTCGTGCTTGTTCTTCTGCGGCGAGGCGAAGGGGTTGAAGTCTCCCTGCACGTTGCGCTGGGGCTGGGTGTTGAATTCCGTCTCGAAGGACGACAGCTGCTGGGTCACGCCGAGGAGACCGCCGACTTCCACGCTCAGAATCACCCAGATTACGTCTGGAGAGAAAAGAAGCGTCCGTAAACACCCGCCGCTTATATGACTCAGTCATTACACCGATTTGCTGATTTCCTCTTTCTTAAGTTCCTCCCCTGAAACGCAGACCGGCCCATCACTTCGTGGCATCCGCCAGCTCCACAGACTCTCATGCAATTGTTTAAAATTGTCTTCATCATCAGGCTGGTATCATAGATTTGGAGTTAGTCGTGATTAAATGTTGTGTAATAGTAATACTTGTTACCCGAAGAGGGTAGGAGGAGTTACCCTTTCCAAAACGTTCTATATAAAAGGTTATGGAGCTAACTAGGAACATATCCTTCAAACGCGTAGTCTAGACCCTTCTGTCTGCTTCTCTCCGACATCCCCTTTTCTTTTTCTCCAAGAATAGTAGTTCAGGGAGTGCAGTTCGTGACAGTGTGGGCTCCATAGTGGCTCTGACAGCAGGGGGCGGAGCTTAGCAAAAGGGTCAATATAATGTTTTTGGTTTGGTTGGTCAGACAAAACTAGCAATTTCAAAGCTTGGGCTAAAAAAAAATTGATTGAATTGTAACTAACAGAATCACCAGAGGTCCCACGATACAATATTGTCACGATACAATATTATCACGATACTGCAATATATTGCAATTTATTTGCTTTTTTTCAACCGTAAATTGTCCCCAGAGGAAAGCTTTGTCAACAAAAAATAAATTGATTTTACTATTCTAGGACCAAAAACGATTCAAATCTATTAAATGAAAGATCGATACTTGACACCCGTGCATCGATACAATATCGCCAGGCAAAATATCGCGATACCATGCTGTATCGATTTTTTTCCCCATCCCTAGTTGCAGCCCAAATAAATGGTCTCATTAAAGGGAAAGAAGTCTTTGGTGTTTTCCTACCTCCATAGAACAATCCGTTGGCTGTACACATCCTCCACTGGCCCTGGTACATGCCCGGAGCTGTGGGACTTCGCATCTGCACACTCACGTCGGATATTTCCTGGGGGTCTAGTGACTTCACCATTACTGTGTTTACATGCCCAAACTGATCTCCACCAATGTATTTGAGACAAACCCCGGGTGGCCACGATTCTGCACCTATAAAACACAAAGATGAGTCAAAACACAGTTCAACAACAACAAAAAACACAACGTGCTAACTGACATTTGGCCCGGCGCTTATTGCGAACAGATTCAGAAATGCTACTCATGCTGTAAAGGCTAAGCATGCGAATGTGGCGGCGTGCTCCGCACCTGTGTTTTGTATTCTCCAGGTCTTTGTGAACGGCGTGTCTGGAGGAACGGACTCTCCTTCCCCAATTGTCACGTCCTCGACGAAGGACATGGAAGGCGTGTTGACGTTGGGACTTTCAAAGTCATAATATGCACCAATAGCAGCCTGCAGGTTCCTGTTCCGACACAAAAGGAGGAGCGAGACGTTAACTGGAGCGGACATTAAAACATGTGACCCGGACCACAAGATGTTGTATTTGACAGTTAGAATATAAGCAAAGAACTATAAGAAAATTAATGTGGAATAATACAGACAACAGATTAAATGCTTTGGACGTTTTCTAAATGAAAATGGATTAAAATGTTTACTGACTCTAGTTTCTAAAAATGATAGTAAGATGTTTTGTTTTTTTACTTCTAAGATATAAAACAGAATATTGTTGGGCTTTGAACTGTTGGTGGAACACAACAAACAATTTAAATATTTAGCATCTTGAATACGCTATAATGGGAAAATGATGTCCTTTTCCTTGAGCAGAGACTCCTCCAAGGCATTGACAAAAGCAGTTGAGTGGACATTTCTTTTAAAAGAGCTCGAGAGAGGTGCAAACCATAGTTACCTTCTCACATCAGCACTCTTAACCAGATTATCATTATTATTCTACTATATCCACTGTTGTAACGTTTTTTTTTTTAAATCATGCCAACTATTTTTCTTTGATTAATAATTTATGAACAGTTTATGTCATATGCATTTAATGCACATTGAAAGTTGTTCTATATATTCTGTCCATCCAGGGAGAGGGATCCTCCTCTGTTGCTCTCCCGAAGGTTTCTTCCCTTTTTATGCTAAGGCAAATTTGTAATTTGTCGTTTTGAGCAATCCAAATGAAATTGAATTGAATAGATGGCAGTTTGGAAAGTTACAAGAATTGTCGGACGCTTGGCAAATCAAACATCGGAAAAACGCAGGAGAGGGATTTAAACGCCGTTAGACCACACAACAAGCACTTAGGTTTGGGCGCTGTCTCCACATCTTTTATTGTGTTGACCTTAAACTCGCTGAGGAAAATATTGGTCAGAAAAATTATCTTTCATTAAAGACAGGGCCTAAAACATACTGACACATTTGATCCTGTGGGTCATGCAAAGACACTGAATCATGCAACTGTAACATCTTTCACTGGACTCTTTTGCCATTCATGCCAAAAAAATCCACATCTTCAGTTTATAATGCAAACTTATTGATATCAAGCTCTAGTTTCCAAGTTGATTACATCATCTCCGGCTGTTTTATCTGACTTGACAAAGCTCCCCCAGAGCCACTGAAGACCAGATACAACCGCACCCTCCCGTTAAACCGATATTTCTACAACTATTAAACCGATTTGTATGTGTAGAATTGGTGGAAAACCTTTTGTGAAAGGGACTGTTGTGTCACCTGCTAACTAACTTTAGTGATTATGGGACACATTGGCATCAGGATCTACTACAAGTGAATCAAAGGAACTTTGAACTATCTGAGGATAAAAAAAAGGATCATGTCGAAAAAAAAGGGTGACACTAAAATTGGACACGATACATTTTTCTTTATAATAATCATGCGACATTATAATCGTTACTGATAAACTAGTTTCGGTGAGCAAATCCCAACAACGGTCACGTGATGATGACGTGATTGTATTACGCGCTGATTTCCAGACTCCCAAATGAAACTTGAACAAATTTGTATTTCGGGGTGGGTCCACCTTTTAAAAATAGAAAATTATCATAACTAAAAAAGGATGTAAGAATCGATCAACTAAAAGCTCAAAATAAATGGATCGAAGACCACTTGTTGCCAACGGTTGATAGATCACGACTGGTTACGTCACCAGACTAGCGCGAGCGGTGTCTTCCCGGAGCAGCACGGTTTCACTGGCTGTGAACACGTATTATATAATATGGAAGATAACCGACACCGAGAGTTTCCTGCGCTTGAATCAGCCCGCGAGTCAGCCAGCTTGCTATTTGTGGGTTTTTTTTTAAAAAAAAGAAGTAATTTCAGTTTCTGTATAACTCACAGTCGGTGCTAAACTTTGCCGTTTCACTTCCGCTTGGGACGGTCATCAGGAGTTACGTTACAGATCGCTACCATTTCCGTGAAGGAATGGTGGAATTACAACTTAGCAAACGTGCATGTGTGTGTGTGAGGGGGTGTCTGCCTCCATGTTTTTTTTTGTTGTTTTTTTTGTTGCAGTTTAACGTTTGCTTAAACTGGCTAATTTTACACAATATGAGTTAGCGTCGTGTTGCTACCCGACAGCGGGCCCCTCATAAATCCCCGAGCTCACCAGTTGGTCATGTCCAGGAAGAAGGCGCAGCCAGCCGGGTTGAGCTGGAAGCCCAGCAGCCTCTGAAACTCCGAGATGAGGACGTCCTTGTCCGTGGTGCCCATGCAGCTGAATTTCTGCATGAGCTCCGCGTCCACGTCCATGTCCGTGCCCTCCATGGGTGGCGGGTGTCCCGTAGCGGAGACGGGGTTGGGGGTAGGGGGAAGGGGGGGACCTCTCTCTCTCTCTCTTCTCTCTCTCTCAATTTAGTCCGAGGCCTTGTCCAGCCATAACAACCAGCTCAACAACAACAACCATCAGTGCGCATGGCACGACCAGGCAGGGGGACGACGTTTGACGTTGCAACAGCACGCGCGTCACCTTCGCCAATCACGAAGGGGGCGTCGACGTCATCTGTTGCTATTTGCAGCCACGTTTTCATTGGCTTATCGATGAATCGTCTCTGCTCATCTTGAGGCGCAGTGCCAGATATATCGGAAGAGTAATAGAGGATAACATAATGAAATGAGGAATCTTGATAACACCAGTGCATATTTTTCTTGCAATATTCCCAGGGCACAACCAATGCATTTCATGTAATATTATTATATTTTATTTGTTGTATGTAATGTGCATATTTATATTTAATATTGCTTTACTTGTATGTATAGATGCAGCTGTAACAAAACAATTTCCCCTTGCAGGATTAATAAAGTATCTATCTATCTATCTATCTATCTATCTATCTATCTATCTAGTTATGTATACATCAATCACTTAGGTCACTATAATCACTTCAACTGGTGCAATATAAATACATTTTTAAGTACATTTAATTCTGTCTGTATATATAATATTTATAAAGTGGATTATTCACTGTTTTTATTCCTGTTTTACTGTTTATTATATTACTTTTGTTATTCTACTATGTGTCTCTTGTCTACAACAAATGTCTGATATTCAATGTAACATTTGTTCAATTTGTAGTGCTGATATTTCCTTTTGTCCACTGGCATTCAGTGTATGAACCAACGTCTTTATGAGGATTTGTATACACAAATTCATATTTGTATATGTGCAGACTTCAAGTTAACTGTGTAATATTGTAAATTGAATTATTGAAACATGTTATTTGTATAGCCATAGAGTTTCTTCAGGTTTTTTCTTGAACAATCTGTACTCATGTGAACTGGAAAATCTAAATAAAAAATGTTGTTCATCTCTTCCTGGCTATCTTAAGCATTTTATTTTAAAAAAAGGACTCTGTGTTTTATACAATCCACTGAGATTGATTAGTATTCAAATTTCAAAACTACCCTTCAGAAAAGTATTTTAATAACTTTCTTACAATCCTTTTTTTTTAAGAATTGTGACTGCAAGTATCATCAACCTTTGCATCATATACATATATATATATATATATATATATATATATATATATATATATATATATATATATATATATATATATATATACATATATATATACATATATATATATATGTATATATATATGTATATGATGCATATATATATATATATATATATATATATATATATATATATATATATATATATATATATATATATATATATATATATATATATATTATGTGGCAGTCGCTTTCGGGCGGAACTAACTGTCGAAAGGTCTTATATCTGGTGGGAAGACTTATTGGGAACACCGGAATCGCGCTCTCGACGGAGACTGCCGGGGAACATGCCTAAGTAAGTATAGATATTAATGCCTACGCTGAATCTATGATATTCACGTTTCAACAAAATGAGTTGCTGTTTGTTATGCGTAAAGAAAGACGGCAACGCGAAACCTTCTTTAGAAACTAATGAAACGGAGCAGTTTGTTTCCAGGTGGACGCGGTACGCTTCGGTCGGGCTGTGTCTATTTGCTGGACTCGACCTCGACGTGAACAAAGCTAACAGTTATCTGCTAAAATCAACGATTCTGGCAATTTGTAGGACTTATTATCTATGATTGTTATTTGTGTCGTTCGATATGAGTTTGTAACGTTAAAGCTGGATCTAATTAGTGAGTCTGTTGCTAGTTTTTTTTTCTTTTACTAGTTTAAATCAAGTTAATTTTCAGGTAATGTTACTTCTGGTATATATCGACATCTATCGCACAGTAACAGAAAGATGCCTCCTGGGTGCGGAGAACGACTCAGCCTCATCCTCAAATAAGTGAATACACATTGCCAATATTTCGCTAACACAAACTAAATTTGACTTCTTTATGTTATCATGATAGTCATCTAAACTGAGGTCATCGCTGTCCAGAATGAAAATGTATGCAAGATGGTGTTCTAACCTGTTTTTGCAGAAGGCAAAAATCTCAGTTTCCTGGAGCACAATGAATTGTATAGCAGGACATAACATCTGCACAACATGCATCGTACAATTCCTGCAGGACTCAAACTCACTACTGAACCATACTTCTGTTGGGTTTATTAAGTGAAAGGCGTCATTTGTGATAATAACATGGCTGAATTAAAAACACGATTGTGTTTCTATGTTACAGATTGTTAAACCAGACTAAGACACCTTTTTAGTGATGCATCACTGTAAATTGTAGTACAGTAGTAATTGTAGTAAACATGAGACAAGTCATGTCTAAGCTCCGGAACTTGCATGTTTATCATAACCTTTTTTTTTTTCCCCCACAACAGGTTTTACTGTGACTACTGTGATACCTACCTTACTCATGATTCGGTAAGTTCCGCTTGTGCGGTATCAAATCAAGTTGTTTAAAAAGCATGATGTAATGATATCTTTGTTGCGTTTCACACCGGTTAAACATTTTCCACGAAATCCCTTTCCAGCCGTCAGTGAGGAAGACTCACTGCAGTGGCCGAAAACACAAGGAAAATGTGAAGGACTACTACCAGAAATGGATGGAGGAGCAAGCTCAGAGCCTGATCGATAAAACGAGTAAGCAGATTATTTGCTCAATTATCTGGAGCACATGGCTGAGTGACTCTAGAAATGCTAACCAACTGCAACAATCGTTATAATTGTTTAAGACACGTTGCCCACATGCTAAATATCCTCGAACATTTATGGCTGATGATGTTTCTCATGGAGTAAAAACACAAGACTAAAGCTTGTTGCGTATTCAACGTGTGTGTGTGTGTGTGTGTGTGTGTGTGTGTGTGTGTGTGTGTGTGTGTGTGTGTGTGTGTGTGTGTGTGTGTGTGTGTGTGTAGCATAGCCAAGCACTTCGCTTAAATAGTGCTCAACACACCAGATTATTTGGGCCCCCCCTGGGATTACAAACCTCTAATCCACATGGGAGATGCCGGAGCGTAGTATTGTCTACTGTGGAGGAACATGTTTTTTAAAGTCTGAATATTCCTTTTGAAACACAGGAAAAAAGGGATTGCTACATATTTTTCAGTATATGTTTTATCTTGTTTGTGTAATGTTTGGTCTTCTCTCCCTCCAGCGGCCGCCTTTCAACAGGGAAAGATTCCTCCCACACCGTTCCCTGGTGGCCCTCCCCCAGGTGAGTCCACTTCAGCTCTGCAGTAATTTGATTTACCTCACCGTACTATAGATGCTGGCGATGGAAATGCCCCAATTAGAAGTGTTTTTCATATATAGTTTTTTGATGTCTGACCTGCCGATTACGATTTTTCTCTCTAAAAAAACTATTAACTTTATAGTGTTTTCAGTTTAGTCAGAAGTCGATGCAAATTGAGCTAAAAATAAAAACATAATTGCGTGTGAATCCGCTCAAATCAATTGATCGTCTTTTAAAATTTGCTGTTTGTAACACAGGTGGTCCTCCTCGGCCAGGCATGCTACCAACGCCCCCCATGGGAGGTCCGCCTATGATGCCCATGATGGGGCCTCCACCTCATGGGATGATGCCCGGTGGACCCGGTAAGAGCCACGTTTCTATGACGAAGCTTTACTCGTTCCTAACTTTAGTCAGCCATCAGAGGGTTAACTGAGCTTCATCTGTTCTCATGTGTTTTTTTTTTTTAATGCTCTTTATTTTTCCCCCCTCTTATCGGAAATACAGAAGTTAACAGTATAATCCTGTTAAACATCCCTCTGCCAGTTGCCCACATCCTAATTCATGTTTTATTACATGTATTTTTGTTTTTAATGTACTATGGGTCCGAAACAATTAATCAATTATCAAACTTTAGATTAATTGAGAGATTATTTAAGATTTTCTACCAAGGGAATTACTAAATATTCTCTGACTCCTGCTGGCAAAAGTTGATTTTTGTTTTATTTTACATCATTGAATAAACTTCTTTTAGACATTTAACTTGAGCACTGGTAACAACTTGGATAAACACTTTTTAAAAATAAATAAATGTTATAGCTAAATTGATGAAATGACAATGAAACCAAATTAATATATTTTTCAATAATGAAAGTTAGCACTAATTTCCACATGAATGCACCGCAGGCTAAAGACAATCACATCTCAGTCTGCACACAACGACTGCTTTTAAAGATTTGTCCTCACCGGGTTTATTTAAAATGACTCTTGAACTTCTCGATGCACAGACGTGACCTTTTTTTTTTTTGTAAAGCCGCCGTTCTAAATGACAAGCTAACGCTGCGTGCATCTCTCCACTGTCGCTCTTAGGAGGCATGAGGCCGCCGATGGGAGGACCCATGCAGATGATGCCAGGACCGCCACACATGATGCGTCACCCTCGACCGATGATGATGCCCGTCAGGCCGGGCATGATGCGACCAGACAGATAAGACCGGCTGGATTTTCTCCGCTCTTTGTTGCCACAAACAGACACTGTCTAGTGAGGACACTTGGCTTAACACGTGGATTTTTCATTGCGCCTTTTTAAAAAAAATGTCCAACTTCTTCGACCTCAAAACCTGAACTCCCCCAAATGTAATTGTCTGTAACGATTATTGTCTAATTACTTTATTTTCTCGTCCCGGTATTTATTACTATACTCCTCCTATTCTAGTTAATTTTACATCCTGTTTTTAAAAGACCGTTTTCTAATTTTGATCAAACGTCCTCTCGTGTTAAGTTTGAAAACATCCCGTCTCACTTTGACAAAACTGTTGAGCGCACACAGTTAAAGAGCGTGTTTGATATGACAATATTTGTTGGTATGTTTTTTACTTTTTTTGTTTTAGGGTTTTTACATATTTTTTGTTATATTTTCATTGCAATGCTTTGAGAAATAAACCAGTGATTTCAAACCTGTTTTCTTGTAGATTGTAGTCCTTATTAACAAAGTTCATATTTATTATTTTAAAAGGCAGTTTTTTCAATTATTTATCATTATGATGAGACTCAAAACATGGCTCAAAAAGACAGTTTAGTTAACGCTTAAAAAAGAACAAATTACAGACTTAAACATTCTTCAAAACATTAGCGCTATTATTTTTGCGATTAACTGCAATTGATTTATGACAAAAAAAAGAGAATATTGTCCAATCTAAATGAAGTAATCATGGTTAGCTCCGTCCTCTGTCTCGAGGTGCGAATGTGTTTTTGTAAGTGTGTTTACACTGAGACTGACTGGTGACCTGTGGCCCACTGCATTCTGGGATGCGCATCACCCCGTCCAGACCCTGAATTTTACAGATGGGAGAAGGAAAAAAAACAAAAACTCCACAGACGGATGTTTTTCAAAACCTCGTTTCACGAGAGACGAATGAGAACGCCGACCCGGCCCTCATTAGTTTATCCAGTCGAGCGTGTTTGAAGAATTACAGCTCTTACGTAAGAATCTGTGGCTGCGAGTGAATCATTATCTCAGCTGACATTTGTGTCTCCGATGCCTCGCAAGGATCCGGCGCTCTCTCTCTCCTCTCGCTGGATCAGAACTTCTGTATCCATAATCGCCAATGTCTCGCCTATGATGATGAAACCATCTCAACAGATGGAGCCAGAGAGTCGCCGTGTTTCTGCAATTAGAGCCGCGACGCTGGAATGATGTGCGATGACTGATTATGTGCTTCCGTGGACTGTCAAATGTCTTTGTATCACACACTCCCAGAGGACAATTTTGTAGCTCTGTGGTTTAGGAAATTTCTAGGCCACATACAAAACAGAAACAAATTTGTTTGGGGTGGGTGGAGGATGAGGAGGAGGAGGAAGAGAAGGGGGGAGAGGGCAGGGCAAAAGCCATATGCTTCATGCTGTGTTTGCCAATTTCTATACTTGCAGACCGGCTGGAAAGCTCTGCAGAGACGATCCAAAAACTGTTCTGCTTCTGCAGCATCAGAGCGTGTTTTTTTTTTTTTGGTATCTGTCAGTTATGCGGGTTGTAAATTGTGATCTTCAAAGAGACTTTGGTGGATTACATGAAATCTGATGGCCACTCTGGGGATTGGACTCAGTTAAAAGCACTATAAACATCCACTCTCCATCAGCGAGACAGGAATAAAACCATGTTAATGCACATTTTATGCATATGTCGAGCATATAGGCGGATGCCCGTGTGTCATCTGACGTCTGAAGAGTCTTTATGAATATTCCATCTAGCCGTGAAGTGGAGCGTTGCCCTGAAGGGAATGAAGTGGAGTGGAGGAAAGTGTTTATGATTAGAGCTCAGGAGTTGAGGAAATGAGCCACGATCATGAGGAATATGTATTTTAATACATTTTACAGGAGGGAGACACTGGAGGGCTTTGTGAATGTTAGATCAGGAAAATGTGGTTTGGAAACTAACAAAAAAAAAAGTATTTAGAAGTGACCTTTGGGAGCGAACGGCGTCCCTTGATGTTGCTTTTGCTGTGTGTTGCACTCTAAAAATATATATATTTTTGTATAAATAAGGATTGCGAGCTGTGGGATCAAAACTTAACCTGATAACTTAGTCGTTATAAGGGCTTCAATATAAAGTCGTAAAGTTTCGTTAATTTGAGATTATTTTTTTCAATCTTTTATCATTAAATCAGTGTAATAGGATACGTTTGTACATTTTAAATCAGCTCTAATTAAGTCATTTTGGAAACTAAAATGTGTTAATTTACCGGGAAATACTTCCCAGCATGCACAGCATTGGCGTTAAAGTTCTTGCTTGCTCTTATCGGTCCTCTACTGACTTTTTAAAGAGCCGTTCACAACGTGTTTGTAATGCAAGTGTTGGAGTTTTGTACAAATAATATATTCTAAAGTGTATCTGAGGTGGATTGTAGGCTTGTGCAGCTCAAAATGAATTACTGTTTTTCTTTTTATTACAAAATTATTATTATTCCCTCCTACTCTACGCTGCTGAAGCCTAATGTCTTCACCTGATCTTTTGCAAGCTAAACTAACAATGGAGTATCTATCCTTTTTAAAAGCGCGATATAATCATCACCATGGATATTGTTAGTCTTTTGAGTTTTTAACCAGGACGGTGAAGTAATCTTCTAAAAGCTACGGACTCGGTGGGAATGAATGATTTGTTTTCAAAAGTTCAGAAGTGTGTTTGTACATGTCCTGAACACTCGAAACAAGCTCAGAGAAGAAGAAGTTGGATAACTCTTAATTCTTTTTTTTTTTTTTTTACAGTGCAGTTCACTCAAACCTCTTTGATATTCCTGTCGTACAAGTGAACGCTTTAATATCCAGAATATACAGCTGGAGAGGCTCCTGGAAGGCTGTTCTCTGCAGCCCCGAGAGCCTGCAAGGCCGGGCAGGAGAGGCAGCTTGAGGAGGACAGCTGATTGATTAACTGTTTACACCAAACAGGTTGGAAAGGCGACCGCCCGGCCGGCCAGATTTACATCCTCCGAAGGATCATTTTGGGTTTCTGTATTCACGACGATGCAGCTTTTGCTCCCAGCATGCAGTTGGCACAGTCAACAGCCTCGATTGAATGGAAAATGATAATCCCCCCGACTGTTGATTCCCCTCCCCTCCCCAAAGCCAATTGGCTCCAGACTGCAGAAAGATCAGGAGGATGCTGAGGAGTACGCCGTGATTGCGCCGGGCTGCCGGGTGGGCTGCTGATGAAAAGAATCGGGAGAGAGAGAGAGAGAAAAGAAAAGGCCGGCTCCGAGGCGAAGACTTTACTGGAATCTTTCAATACTCCCCGTTTCCTCCTCCCTTTTGTCTCTCCCTCCACCTCTATTCTACCTCCTCCTCCCTCTCGTCGTCTCATTCTCTCTGCTACCAACGCTCTACCCTGTAATTTAATCCATTTAGTCATGGCTCCAGATCAATATCCATTTTCCCCCGGCCCCGAGGGGGAAGAGCCTCTCGAATCTGCTCGTTTCCAACAGCAGTTGTGTCGGCCAGCAGGGGCTCCCATGGGCCTGCGGGCCGATACAGATGTACAGTCTCTGAGAAAAACAAAGCAGAAGCGTACATCTAATCTCTCACAAACCGGCTGTGCAAAAACACAGCTGTACGTGTTAGAGCCTCATATGTGTATGTGTATGTGTGTGTGTTAAAGTACTTTGTGTCAGTTAAAATCCCAAAAGACTCTTTTCATATATTATCATTACCCTCCTTCCACTGAGACGTTGAAACGCGACGCCCCGACTGCAAAGCAAATGAATGACATCCAGATAGATTAAATTAAGGCTAATTTGATCAGTGGCCTTGTAAGTGACCAGGAAGAGAGACGGCGTTATTATTCCTCACGGGATTTGATGGACTGTCGACGCAGTGCAAAAAACATCGCTGGATGGCAGACGGAGCGGCGAGGGTAAAAAAAAAAAAAAAAAAAAAAGATTCAATGGCCACAAACGAACTCCGGCGGGCCTGCCGAAGTGTCCTTGAGCGAGATAACAGCACGCCATGAGCTAAAAGTCTAAACGTGACTAGGAATTAGTCACTCGCCCGCCATTGGGTGAACATTTTGAGCGCACGTAACATTGTTAGGCGCCCTACTTCAGGATGAGCCGTCTTTAGCCCGCCCCGCGGCGGCGGCGGCCTGCCACCGGGCCAGCTGGACGCCGACAGTGATTCTCCTTCACCTGCTCCACTGCGTCGCCGTGCTTTATAAATAGCCCTGTTAAATATTCATTTGTCAGCGTTTGAGTATTTTGTACTTCCACAGCGGAGTTTCAACGAAGTCAAAAGGACAGACAAACTATTGGCTGTTTTTTCTTTTCTTTTCCGGACACTGACACAAGTGTTCATAAGAACACCGGGGTCCGAGGGGAGATGTCCAAATGATCTCTTTGAGTTTTTATTGGAAATCACTGAACTGAAATTCTCCTGTATTTTCAACACACATTTTTGAGTTTGTGTAACGTGTCAAAAAGTCAGTAGGTATTTGTTTATTTAAGGATTTATGTGGTTTATTTGTCTAATTAAACTGAAAACATCTGGATCCTGTGAAGTTTTCATGGTTTATGTTTTCCAGTACTCAAATGATCTGCCTGAAGTTTTACTCCATCTCTTATTTTCAGCATTTCATGCCTTTTATTAAAGATTTGACAATCGACACAGCACCGTTATGTCTGAACCTCGGAAAACAAACTACTTTGGGGCATTTCTTCGCATCACATGACCTCCATCAGCAGGTTAGCATCAACTGTGATGCTCGAATATTAAGCACTCAGACATACATGATGATGATGATCATTTTATAGTTTCAGAAGATAATGCATGAAGTTGGAGGTGAGTTTTTTTAGCCATTAAAATAGTTTTTTTTGTAGTTTACTGTGAATTTTGAGTCATTTTGATGCAACTTTGCTAAAAGAAAACTTAAAAAGAAGCAGTGTGTTGTCACAGTTGTGCATACTGACAGTAAAAGGTCATTTTTAGAAGCAAAAGTGAAGTGTTTTTGTTTTTCCCTGAATTCCGAACGTCTAAATTTAGAACTTAACTTGCCTTGATGAATATTTCATGTAACCTCACCTCCAACTTAAGGATGTGAATTTTTTATCAGAGTCCTCATCACCTCAAACATATGGTTCTTATCCATACATGCATATTAAAGCAGTTGACAATGTCTCCCTTTAAAGACTGTCCCTCTCCCATATCTGATGTGCTACCACAAAGATCATTTAGTTTTTTTTGTTGTGGTCTAAACCTCATTTTGCCTGTGTATTTGACTTGGGCTTTGCTGCACTTCTTGTCCCAGTTGTGTTTGATTCCTGATCTAAAACAACACACAGTTATCCTCTTAAGCTGGAAATGCGTTTGAAGGTTATTGTTCATTTCTGCAACACTCCTAGAACTACACCAAATATGGTTGGATATACTTTTGTTGTGAGCCCTACAAATATGCAACTGTATTTGCTCAAAAAGGTGAGTTGAGATGAGGAACTGACCGTGTGACTTCTGTTTTACAAATATATTATTCCATGAAATGTGTAGATTAAAAAAGAAGAAAAAAAAGGCATGTTAAATTGTCTTTCAATACAAAAGAGCTAAAGACTAAGTCAAAAGGCAGTAACTGCACTCTAAAGCTAACACTACACTTTCTCTGTTAATTCATTTTTTTATTAGCTGATGTCACTTTTTATGAACTGATATGTTGATAATTCAGTGTTTTAACATAAATAACCAAGGGAAGCAGGAGCTAAATCTAATCATGATGACAGAAGGGGAGAAAAAGCTGCAACGTTAGCTTACAACGTTAGCTTTTTAAGCTAACGTAACTAGCCTAGCTGCTCCGTGACCTCTCAAGGTTTGACAGGTGGACTTCAGGCCATTTGTGAGCTTGATAGTTACTGATTTAATATAGATAAATATTAATAATATATATATAGACACACACAGCAAGACAGAGACACTGTAACCACGCAAAATACCATTTATTTTCCTATAAGAAATGTAAAACAATAGCTGAATGGACATTTTGTTTGTGGATATTTTGTAATAATCAGACAAAAAAGGCAACATGGAAATTTCAGACTTCTTTATTCTATTTGTATTATTAAGACAAATAAAGGCTACACATGGGAACTTACAGATGTAGACAGTAGGCCCACCCAAATAGTGAATAAAAGTACATTATTCAGCTTGTGACAGAGTTCAGTGGTCTCATTAAAATACAGTTATTAAAAAAAACAAGTTTCGATGGGTTGCTTTTCCAGAAAGAACAAAACTGCTGAAGCAAGTTTTTCTCCATTTACGTGTTCTGTATCTCCGACCGGATGGAAGTAATGTGAAGTGTTGGTTCACACTATAGTTAGCCTACAGCTGAAGATGACAATATGTAGCCCGGCTCCAGAAGAAGGAGTCGTAATGGATTTCTGAGTTTAAACTGTCGTGCACGTGTCTTGTGCAGCCATGAAGGAAACGTGGCTGCGGCCTCTCTCTCACTCCTCACACTTTCTCTGTCTCTGTCAGTCTTGGGAGAAGAGTGGACAATCTAAAAAAAAAAACCTTCAGTTCAACACTTGTACGTGATTAATCCAGAATGAATGTGCAGTTTTATCCGTAATATACCAGACGAGCAGAGAGGAGAGAAAAGCTTCACAAATCACTTCTTTGTGCAGCCTTACAGGCGTTCACGAAACTGCCTCGTGTATCCCAAATTGTTTCTATCGGAAAACTTCTCTTTGCAATCGAGCGTCTCTCGAGTAAATTTCTGTTGTTCGCTCCCGCCAGTCAATATGCGCCCAAGGTGGCATTGAAAGACCCATCATCGGTTACCGTCTCATTCATGCATGTAATGGCTTTTGATTGAGCGACTCGGCTCCTGCTGGAAATGAGCAGAACTCGTCTTTATCAGAGTTAGCGAGAGACTGTTTTTCACTACATTGTTCTCTGCTTAAGGGTCCTTTATACTCTGGTTTTACGCAGAGATGCAAGATCCGTAAGGGCCCCTTGCGTAGTCCCGTCAGCCATCTTGCGTGCTTGCTAGCGTCGCCCAAAATGTCGGACTATACGACAAAGCTACGTAAGCCGTTTGCAGCCCGCAAGACTGTGATTGGTCTGCTAACCACATCCTTTCTGTGTCTCGCATTTCACGGTTTCATAGCATAATACTGCCATTTTTAATATCGGTGAACGTCGGTGTGCAGGTCGATTCTAAACGCTCGTTGCGCACCCTAATGTTCTGGCGTATGGAAAAGGCGGGAACTATCAACCAAAACGAGTCCGTCGATGCAACTGCGTGGCCAGCCACAGTTGTAGTTGCGAGAGTGTATATTGTCCTTTACGGCTCTCTTTTTGCCAAAGATTGCAGTTGGTCAGCTCTCTACTAATTGAACACATTCAACCCTTTTCCAAGGAAGATTTCCATCCACTTAATGACATTTATTTTTACTGCCGTATGAGCGATCATGTTGTCGGATCTCGTTTTCAAATTTGTCGTTATGATTGACTGAGATTTTTCGAGTTAAAGAAATAACACTTCTTGTGCGCAAAACAACAACAACTTTCTTTCTAAAAATAAGAACAAGCAGGTAAGTCAAGGTTAAAAGAAAAAAAAAACTCTTGTGATGTCACCTTTTAACAGAAGTGAGACAGAAAGGACTGAATACCAGAGTGCCATCTTGCCTTTTACTCCAGC
Organism: Clinocottus analis; assembly: GCF_023055335.1. Taxonomy (NCBI): domain Eukaryota; kingdom Metazoa; phylum Chordata; class Actinopteri; order Perciformes; family Cottidae; genus Clinocottus; species Clinocottus analis. The sequence continues at coordinate 20,833,498 of NW_027176042.1, forward strand.
AACAAGTCAAATTGCTTCTAAAAATGTGCTCAATATAGAGTTAAGGGCAGGGTCTATTTTTAAGGAAAGCAAAGATTCGTACTCTCTAAATTCTTTGAAAATCCACAAAGTTAAAAGCCTTTGGCTAAGCGCTGTGTATCTAAAGATAAAAGGCAGATTTAGCCCTAGCAACACATTTCCAGAAAAGAATTTTTTTTTTTTTTCCAGGAGATTTGCGACAGTGTCCATTGTTTGTGCAACAACGAGTGCAACCTGATAATAAAAAAAGGCGTTCATGTTGTATTTTGCACCTTGACGCCGTGCAAGCTCCTCTTTTATAGCCGGATGTTCCCTCAACTGTGAGCAGTGATTGATGTCTTTATTCTCCGTGTGGGCTCTTAATCTATCTCAAAGTGCTGCGTGAGCCGTCTAATAATGGAAGTGGCTTGTCTGACGCTATCGCCTTCCTGAGAATACTTTTTTTTTTTGACCCTCAGCTGAATATATCAAGCATGTCTGATTGATTCATGACTGCCAATATCATTACTATCATTAGGCCATACGTCTCCGGTGCTCTCTGGATATGGAGCTTGTCAAGGACGACTATCACGGCGGTGTTACGCCGAAAGTGACCCGCCGGTGAACCGTCAGCATTATCTGTGGATTAATTAAGGGGTCGGCGAGCTCCATCAGAAGCGCTCGCTCGAGCAGCTCTCCTCTCATTCCCCTTTGTCCTTTTTCTTTTTCCGTCTGAATTTAAATGTGCCTCGCCTTCATTTTCTCCCCATGTTGAAGGCGTTGTAACGGCCCTTCCTCAGGCTAAGAAGTCCGTCATCCTAATTGAGCCGAATTAACGGTTCCGGTTTTTAAAAAAATGAAGTAACGCAAACACGATTACAAATTGAAGAATGCTTTGAAGTACCTTTTAACGAAACGGGCCCTTAAATACATCCCATCGTTCAGCACATGGTCGTCTGATTTCAGACAAGTCTCAAGTTTTCGTCCAGTTTAGGAAGTCGTCCTCTTTTTCCTTTGTTCCGCAGTTTCCAGTTCCACAATTGGACGAATCTTGTATTGCTCCTCTTCCACTATTTCTTTACAAGTCCTTCAGTGTCAGCTTTCATGTCGCATCCCCGTCTTGAGTGCAGTGACATTCCCTGAGCGTGTCCTCTCTCGCTGCTCCGGCCTACTTCTGCCTTTCTTCCACAATCACATAATGGATTCAAATGATGCTATTGGAGTTACTCATCACTTGATCTCATCGATTATTACATTCAGCGTTATTTTCTGTGATTAAACACGACATTGACTTGACTCTTTAACCTGTAACCACGTTGTAATTCAAAGTAATTGTCACCAGGGGCGCCATTGAGTCTATTTTTTTGATAGAACTCAGTGTATAATTAGTTATTAGATTTTTTTTTCTTTCTACATACTGCAATGAAAACAGTGCTACTAACAACTAACCACTGTGTCAGTGGCGATTGTCATCATCACCCCCCCTGAAGGGAAATTCAGAACCACAGAGCTGTGCCCATTGTTTTCACTGAGAGCAGTAACCCAACACAGGAAGTGCTGCGCGCCTCCGGCTCCAACACAAACATTTACTCCTCCGTACGTGCACATACACATGCGTGTGCTCACGCTGCAGGTGATCGCACACTTGCGTGACGCACACACACACACACACACACACACACACACACTTCTCTTTCATGCCATCGTCTGTAAGTGAATGAACTGCAGCTGTGCTTTGATTCGCATCTTTCCAGCATGCATGAATTTATCTGTTAAATTTGTCTTTATCCCGACGTGGCCGGCAGCGGTTGTTGTGACACGTGACGCCAGAAAAGAGCAAGCAATCTTTTTTCTGACCAAACTCCCCCCTCACCCCCTCGCCTCTCCATAAAAAATGTTTTTCTTTTGATATGGATGCAGAGTAAATGCTGTAATAACATCACTGATGTAACCAGGTTTAAAAAGGTGAGAATTCTTGGCGACAATGCACGAATGTGCCCGCTCAGGATTGAGCGCTTTCTATTGGGCATTGTCACAACAAGGCCTCTTGTTCAAAGGCATCTGCAGGTTATCAACACTTATTTGAACCGTGACACGAATGATGATAAAGCGCGGGCTTGTTTGCAACGTTCAGCTGAGCTCAGCACGCGAGAAGGCGAGCATTTGCATACAACTTAAAGTACAGCACAGAATTATTTTGGAAATATTCAGTCATAAAACAAAGTAATGGTTTAAATTTTGATTTCATCGTTGCAGGACGTGAATGTACAAAAACAATTTGTGCCAATCCATTCGGGAAGGTGTCCAGATAAATCGCTGAATAAGTGAGAGGCTTTGCCCGAAGTCATCGGGATAAATCCATCCTTTTTTTAGGCCCTTTCCTCGAAAACTGCATAGCCAAACTAAAAAGGGTGCATCTCTGCGACCTCTTGGGCTATTTGAATAACTTTGGTGTTATAATGAAAGGCTACACATGTGAGATTTTGTTTTAGATGTGTAACAATAACAGTTTATATGTTACTGGTTAAGAATAAATTAAGATGACACACAGCAAAAATGAAAATGTTTCAGGTCCGCCTAGAAAAAAAGCACTTTCAGGATGATTATTTCTTTGAAATGATGCAGCTGTAAGGTCTAAACTTCTCCCAAATCACAGCACAACATGTGAACATTCTCTCTGCAAAGGTTGACTTTGATAAAGTGAAGCAGAACAAAGTTAGAGAGGATTTTAGTCCACAAAATGCAGACGAGGTCTCATTGGGTTATTTAAATTTTCTCACGTACCAAACCCTATATTTCACTTGTATATTACTAATGGTGTTCAATACATCCAAACACAGCAGTTTTGGGCATTTATTTTGAAAAAATATATCATAAAACAACCTATGATTTACAGTTTTATATAACAATCGCTCAGGGGGGGGGATTGTTTTTCAAAAGGCTCGAACCTATGAATGTCTGTTCCGATCTTCAAATGCATCCAACAAATGTTGAGACAACATGCCGGTAAACCACTCGAGACCAGTGGAGAATTGTCAGATCCCGTCTCCGCGGGGAAACATCACGTCGACGTTCACTGTAACCGGCGGATGTTGCGGATGCTTTCGAGAGGAGGGAATTTGAGGGAATAGACAGACTAACCCCAGCGAGATTACCAACTAAACCCAGTCCGACACCGAGGAAAGATGCTATCTCTAGCCTCCGGCCTCCCGCTCTCCAAACACTGATGGATATCCAGCGCTACGTCTCCACTCAGCCGTGCACACTTGCCCTCACGTTTTCCCCCGCTGAGAGGTCAGCCCTGTTCGTGTCTGTCGGAAAAGCTTTTTTCGCGGGAGCGGCGTCCTTCGCCACTCTGAGCTAACAGCAGGTCGTTTTCTTTTCCGTGTTCTTTCGCCGCAGCCTCCGTTGAAGCGATTTATTTCAGCCCTCGACTTTGAAGTTGCTTTCGATGATGTCTGAGGAGAGATGTCTCCAAAACAATGCACATAACCTCAGCTTTAATGCTGAATATTGACCTTGTTATGGGGTTACTTCGAAATGCTAACACTATATGTGTTGTGAGACTGCGAATGATCTATTTATTTGTAGTGTTTCGCGCATCACTTGACCTCGCACGTTCTTATTCCTTTGATTCCCACATTTCAGGGCTCTGAAAATGAAATCTGGGCTGAATGGCTTCCCGTGCCGCCTCGGGGAACAGATGACCTTAAAGGTTAACATCCGCTCAAACTCTCCGAGGGAGAAAAACACGAGCCCGGCAAAGCAAGACGGGGCTTCAGAGAGCGCAACTGTCATTTAGGTTTGTAGGTTTCCCAGACATACAGGGAGCAACCACGCAGCATGTGTACGATGTTCATTAGAGGCTGATTTGCAGTTTTGTTGCCACTTGCAGATTTGTTTTGCAGCCTATTTGAAGTTAATAGCTTCCAAGGTTGATTAACTTTATTAGAGCTTTACCCAGTGGCCTCGTTCTCCTTTTTTTCCGCAATGACGGCTGATCAGGTGGGGACTGCGGGGCACCAAATTGCAGAGAAGGATAATGATTTATAAGCTGTAGGGGAGGGGGGGGGGGCGAAAGCGGGTTTTAGAACTAGCGCAGTGTTATTGAAAATATCAATTGTCGACCTGTGGACACAAACAGCAGGTGGAAAAATATCATAAATACGCACACGACTCCTGGAAAAAAAAAAAAAAAAAAGGCCTCCGTGCGTCAGGGAGCACAAACAATTTAGAAGCACACACACACAAAGAGTGCACATGAAAACATTGCACTCTTGTGTCTGTGTGTGTGTGTGTGTACTGTATGCGCTGTCTCCCTGTGACTTGCACAGTGTGCATGTCTTTGTTGGGGAAGAGTGTTCATGAGTCACCACTGTCTTCAGCCCGAGGCTCAGCAGCCAGCCAGCTGAAGGAGGGGATGCATGTTTTATTTTAGTCGCTCTAATACGGCGTGAAGACATCATTATCCCGAGACATGTCGTATTCCAGAGCCTCTATTGTTTTAAAAATGGCACAGAAGACGCCGGGTATCTTAAACTGTTTCATCCCCATCGCAGTCATGGAGATCATTAAATGTGCAATTCAACTTGCTTCATTAGATGTGGCTTTTTTTGTTTGTTGTTGTTGTTGTTGTTGTTATTGCCAGCTAAGCAGTGTGTTGCTGTGTGAGCCCTCCTTGGCGAGTGAAGGATGTGATCTTTTCTGTCATGCACATAACCAGCGCTGCCCATAGGGAAGAGGTGAGCATGCAAGGAACTCGGCTGATTGAGGGCACAGAGGCGCGCTGTGCGCGGCGGCGGCGGCCTGTGAATGCTAAGGATGGCTCACAAGCGTCTCTTTTGTCAGCGTCAACTCCCTTCGAGGGGAGTCATGAATAGCACAGAGTGTGTGTGAGAACCGTTTCTGCATTCCTCCCATCGCGGCATTTCATAATTTTTCGTGTGTGTGTGTTTTTTTCTTCTCCTCTGCAGAACCCGAGAGTACTTTTTTTTTTTTTTTTTTTTTTAAAGCCAAGACACAATAAAACACACTTTATGGCATTCACGGCTTGGTAGATGATATCGCCGTGATATTTTTTGTTCTCCAGTACATCACGGAGAAGTGTAGAAAATCTATGTAATCTAGTGATTTTGGCATCGAAATCTGTTTCTCCGTGTCTCTTCGGCCTCGACGGGAGCTGTGACGGTGAAATATGATGTGCATGAAAGCGAGTTGGAGCCGAAGCTCCTGGTCAGGCAGGGTCCACCCACAGGAAAATAGGAGAGGCGTCGACCTAAATCTTCTGCCACACTTCAGAACATTGACACCTGCAGAGGTACGCCAAGAAGCGTTGATGGATGGAGAGATAGAGCGCAAAGTATCTACTCAAGTACTTGAACTGCGAGGTACTTTTTCTTCACTTGAGTATTTGCACTCTCTACTTTTTTTTTAATTGATTTTTAAAGCTTTAGTTTCAAATTATTCAGACAAAATTGATGCACTGATGAAGTGCGATGTGTTATATATCCGTCTCCACAGCAGTATTAAAACTAGTTAAAATTAGCCCCAGCTGTGTCATGTGTGTCACTTTATATCCATGCTGGTTAAAAAAAAGAAGTAATGTCTGCCCTAACATAACAAAACTAAGCTCAACTCGGTAACCTCAGCTTCCTGCAGACACACACACCCCAACACACACACACACACACACACACACACACACACACACACACACACACACACACCCTGACAGACAGAAGAAGAAGAGGAATCCCGACTCTCCCTGCTTTAAAATGGAGCAGCCACCCAGTGCGTCAGTAACCTGATTACCCCAGCTGCCAGTCTGAATAACGCCGGTCTTTGGGATCCTCCCGTCCTCTGATCCTCAGACATCGCCGGTCCTCCTGGAGAGTCTGGAAACAACCTCAGGACAGGACAGACGCACACGAAAACCCACAGAGGGAAAGCACCAGGGCTGCACAAGTCAGCAGGTAAGAGGATGCTAAAAGGAGGAGTTTTTTTTTTTTACTGATAGTGAAGTTTTTAACTGTCAGACATTAGGCTTTATGGTGCTGCTCTGCTATTTTAGATCGGGTCTGGGAATATACTCTTTACATCCCGGTATGTTACCACTTTACTGTGAAGATACACAGCCTGGCATGAATAACAGACAATGTGAATGTGGGAAAGTGAATCCAAAAAGTTGCAGTAGAGAGGATAAAGGGGGGGGGGTCCTTTGGGGCAGCCCGGCACTAAGGGGAGGGCAACAGGATACAACTAGTGGGTGGACCGTGATGATTGTTTCTGAGCACAACAGATCTTTCACTTCCACGCTTCCTTCCCTCAAAGGAGGAGGCCTTTGTATGAGTTTGGAGGCCAGTTCCTCAAGTCTACTTATACTTCATTAACTGTGTCTTTCAGGAACACAAAGATCCCGGATCCCTCTTTTTTTTTTTTTTTGGACTGACAATAAAAAAACAAGTTGTATCACTACGGGAAGGTGAGGAACCCCGAGTTGCACTTGGCCGCTCCAAAACAATGGCGGACTGCACGCAGGACGTCAACCCGGCGTCCCACGTGAGCCCGGATCCACCAGCTGACCTCCAGGACTCTGTCAGGGTCCGACCCGCAGACCTGGGGCTGATTCGGAGCCTGTCCAAGTCGGACTCTGACTTGTTGGCGTCGTCGCCGCCGCTCGTAGAGGACGACGGATGTCTTTCGGGCCGCCGTGGGTCCGTGTCCAACTGCAGCTCTGGGCAGCCGTCCATGGAGCGCATGCCCTCCTTTGCCTCGGAGTGGGATGAGGTAATACTCCTCGCTCTGGGGGGATTGGGAAACAAGTGGGAGGGTGTAGATGACAGAGGGAGTGGCACTGCCGGCGTTAAGGCACGGACAGGCTTTCAAGTAGAGTGTGTTAACGTCCCGATGAGAGAGAGAGTGTGTTTGCGAGAGTGAACGTATGTGGGAAGGGAGGGGGGGGGGAAGAGAGAGGCCGATGAAAGATGCAGCTGAGGATTAGTGAAGGAAAAAAAAAAACAGAAAGAAATGGGAAGCAGCATATTTTAAGAGAGAGGAAGGAAGGAAGGAAAGAAGGAGAGGGGAGTCCAGCAGAAGCAGTGATAGACCGTAGTAACTTTACCCAAGCCGTTGGCGTAGAGTGCCTGTGGGTGAGTGCTTGAATGCATGAATGGCTTGATCACTTGCACCGACCTCCCTGTAGCAGCCCTGGCATCTAAGACTAATTGGGCTTGCGCTGTCATTCCACATCCGCTCAGTACATGTCTCAGGGGCCGACCCACGCTTCCACTGTCTCCTCCTGCAGTCCTCTGGCTCCTCCGCTCCGTCTTACGCCATCTACTTTCAGCCCACTGTGAGCTATTTCTCTCTCTCTTTAGCTCTCTCTCCCTCTTCCTTTTTCCCCTTCTCCCCAAAAACCTGAAGTCGGGATCTTTGGAGCGTCGATGAATACACTGCAGAGACGCTGAAGAATTTGAATATCTTACCAAAACATCCAGACGCTAAACCTTTAGGGGGCAAGAGCTGATAGTCTCATAATACGGAATATTATCATAGTGCAAAGCTTAAAGGCAAAATAATGTGATCTAAAAAAAGAAACGTCCACAGCAGATTGAAATATTTCTGGTGTTTAATCCCCATCCCAACAATCATACAGATGAAACATCTTATTCAGAATATTAGATTAAATGTTGGCATACTGCAATATTTTGTCATGACCAATCGATATTTAGGCAAGCAACTTGTAAGTAAATGTGTTTAGGAGTAGTTCACGTTTATCTTCTTTGACTTTATGCATTTTTATCTGCCGATTTGAGCAGAACGTTTCATGTTTTTAATACGTATATTCAATAAGTGATTTATCCCGGCACCCTGCTTATGAGGTTCGAACTTGCCAGGAGTCCGCAGAAGATATATACTCGCTACTGTCTTAATAAATAATACATTTCTGTGAATATAGGGGGCTCAATGGCACACATAAATATCTTATGATGTAATGGTTTTCGGCAAAATAAAAGTTTGTTTATTATTTTCCCACTGAACTGCACAGCCAGCAATGTAGAGACAACTTTGAAACAACATTAATTTTATGACATCATTAAGGCCGGCAAGCTTCACAGAACATGTTGTAATGTTTCTCACATCCTCAGAATTGGACCTTATTGTTTTTATTATTTTTATCCTGGCTATAGCCATATCGGTCCCAACTGTTATCTTTTTTTGGGGGGGGTGCCTTTCTTGCCCTCAGAGTGGACTGAAGCGGCTGCTCTGCTGTCACTACCATAAAGAAAACTTTAAATTCTTCCTCACATGCTGCTCTGAGCTGTCCTTTACAGTCGTGTTTATTTCTCATAGTGCGTCTCTGCCACGTAACAATCAGCGTCATCATGTTGGATGTGTAAATTTAGGCACAAATGGGTTGAAAAAACTACTGTATTTCCATAGATTATTTTTTTTTTAATTGCTGTACAAGTCATTTATTTACTACAATCACATGTTTCAATTTTAATCATGATTATGACAAATAAAGCAACTTCAAGGCAAATTGATTGAGTTTCCTGCATTAGAAAAACAAGTGATCAAACAGCAATCAAACACACAGCAGCTGCTAATGATGCGTAGATAGATGCACAACACGAGAAAAAAAGAAAGACCTTGGTCTTGTCTCCATTTGGAAGTGAATTAAAATTGTCCAAACTTGGACAAAGAACTCAACTTTAGTGGTTTTGAGGACAGCTAAGCTGCAACGATGGTCACATGAAAGAGGTCTGGCCTTTGCATTATGTCGTGAGCATTTAACTTTGTCCTCCTTATTGTAAGCAGTTAGGAGTCACCTCAGTTTCTTAGACATCTTGAACTTTTCCTCGGCCTCGCGTATCCCTCTCTTTGTCATCCCTCCCCGTCTCGGCCTGCTCTCTGCTCCACCCCTCTGCTCTCTGACAAAACTGTTTATTCAGGCCATGTTGGGTGGGGTGTCCTGTTCTCAAGGGCATCCTGTTTTGCAGCTGCTCTTGAGTGTCTGTTTCTTTTCCAGATTTCAAGGGATTTGTTTGGGTTGGGGATATGTGTGTGTGTGTGTGTGTGTGTGTGTGTGTGTGTGTGTGTGTGTGTGTGTGTGTGTGTGTGTGTGTCAGGGGCAAAAATTGACTAGATATCGTCAACCACCATCAAGCGATCAACCGGTCTAAAACATTGAAGTGACACACAAGGCTGAGAGGGAGGCTGGCCGGGCTTTAGATCAGCGACATAAACACACAAACACACACACACACACACACACACACACACACACACACACACACGTCAGCGCATGAGCACATAGGAAGCAAAAGTACTGAACACGAATGCTGGTATTCAGATGCTGTTATCATAAAAAGGAAGTTATGAGATAAAGCGTAACCTTTAAACCCCATTGGCATTTTCAGTGGTATATATACATTTTGAATTGGATTTTGTCTGGCAGCTTGTGTAACTGCTGAACATTTTTCCTCTTTTTTTTCCCCTATCGCAAAAGTACTTGGTATTCTATTTCAACTTTTATCGAAACAAAGAGGAGAAAAGTCTTTGTTTTTAACTCCCATAGCCAACTTTATGAGATTATTAGGCAACAAGGCAAAATTGTAAAGTGTCCTTTTTGTAGAGGACTGGATATCTAAGTGTGTGTGTGTGTGTGTGTGTGTGTGTGTGTAACTATTATTATTAATGTTAGGTTCATCATGTCCTCTATTGTCCTGTCACTATCCTTCTTTTGACATTTGGCTGTGGTCGTCTTTATGGATGCTCGCTCTTTATCACTCATGTCGCAGAGCATATTAGTAAAAAATATACTTTAAAATCAGTTAGTTAGGCTACTAAAAGTGAGTCATTTTTTTTCGGGATATTTAAGACGATGTGACAAACAAAATCAATTCTAAAAACCATGAGAGTTTCCTTGTTGGACTTCGGTACATAGATTGATATTTACCAACATTATCTGGGTTTATTTATGCCGCTACGCTTGTCGACAACAGCCCTGGTAGTATGAAACTCAGGCTTGTGTAGCGTCGACGATGGCAAAGATGGCATTAGATAACATTTTGACAACGTTTCATTTGACAAAGCGGTCAAAACGCCTTCTTTCAAATTTCAAAATGATGAGTATGGTAGCGAGAAATAGGCCAGTGGCTCGACTTATGGAGGTGGAGTACATAAACTGTTAGCTAGCTAACTCGGCTTTACTAATGTCCACCAAAAAGCTGAGAGTTAATCAGTTTTTGAGGTCTCATTAAAATGTCTCGATATTCACAACTCAGCAAAAACGATTCTGAAATGTTCAGAAAATAAAAAGGAATATTGCAGAACACGCTAATTAATAATTACAAGCTCATTAATAATACTTACAAGCTCATTAATAATACTTGCGAGCCCTGCAAACACTGTGCCACGTCAACTAATACTCAACAGCTGCACTGAATGAACACATTACTAGCTTGTTGTTGATTAATGCTATTTATGTTTAGCTAGTTTGAGTTTTAAAGGGTACATCAGTGCAACATAGTGCGTCTAGAGAAAGACACACATCTGGATGAAGAGTGGATCATTTCGCTGAAAGAGAAAGACCTTAAAAGTGCACGTTAGCTACCTCGCTACATCTTGTTGACGTCAATGATGTACTCCTCTCCAAACGGTGAGGCAGCTACTCTCTCATGTTACGATCGCACATGTCTGAAAGCGTAATCCATCCTCGGTTTTGTCTTCAATTTTTAAAAAAAGGCCCAGCGTCAATAACGGTCAATGCAATGTAATCAATTCTTCTGTTGAACCGCTTTGTAGCCGCCATAGAACAATTTAACATCCTCCTGCCGACATTTTTTGCAAGTTTTTCACCACTGAAGAACAGAACGGATCGCTGAAAGTAAGATAGAGATCCGTTGAGATTAATACCAGGAATAACACAAACATTGTCATGTCATAATCTTGCATTTCACTGCCCGTCACATGACCAACGATATAAAATGGCAAACGTGATTAAGGCGATTGACGTCCTCGCCACATCTGTTCAATACTCAAAAGGCAAAAGGTTCACACGACGACATGTTACAGATGCTTCAGTGGCTTCATTCGTGTGCGTACTCTAGATTTCCCAGCGGTATTCCTCAGGTCATCACACATGCAAGCTTTTAAAGTGCACACAGTGTGTGTGTGTGTGTGTGTGTGTGTGTTTATGTGTATGCTGCAACACTTACTAATGGCTGCAGTCTTACATAACACAAGCAGATTGGGGCCCATAATGAAATGATCCATATTTATTATTATGATACCTTTGGTTTTATGGTCACCTTTGCTTTATTGTCATCTACTATATGTATCCAGATGTTATCATATAATAAGTTAGAGCGTGTGAAAACAGATCGTTGCTCTTATAAACCAAAATGAGTTTTCATTAGCTGTGAAATTGAATCTGCCGCAAAGAAAATGGAGAACGGCCAACTTACTAAAATCATCTTCATGTCGGTAAATCCAGTTGATGTGCAGGCAATGTTTTCAAAGTACATGTAAGTTGGTTTATAATTCATACAGAGAGCCACGGCAGAGTGAACACATCTCAAGATCTGGTTTGACAGATGTGGTACATGAATATGAGAGTAGTGGTGATGGCATTGGTGGGTGGTTGTGTCGGGGGAGGAGGAAGAGGGGGGGGGGGTAACAGTCCTTTTTTGACCTGCCACATTGCCCGTAAAATTCACACCGAGTGTGACACACGAGACACCACATTCAATCCATCGCGCTGTTAAATGCTGTTTTTCCACACAGGCGACAGACCAGTTTTGCACCTTAAAGAAGAAAAAACACCCAGATGTTTGCCAGTTTTAAAATAGCAACTTCAGGATTTAAAGGCTTCAAAGTTTAATAGATTTTATAGTGATTGTGTTGTGGTATCTAGTAGAGAAACGTGTTAAATTTGGCTTTCTTTCCTGTGACCACCAGCTTGAAACTGAAATCTGACGAGCTGAGAGACGCTTGACCGCGGAGCGTTTTGACAACCGGTTCGATCGCAGCTGCTTACAAATTACTGTCGGATGGGACTATTTTGCTTTTTAAAAAGCAAAATAGCACATTTTGGAGGAAACATATCGCCCAACACTAACATAAGAGACCAGTCAAGTTGAAGTGCCAATTACATGTTTTATTAATAATTAAACAAACGCAAAAAAAAGAGCATGAGAGTAAATGCATCAGCAGTGAGTGGAGGGTTTGGATGACGCTGATATTTGACGGCCTAAACAGGTGCAACCACCCTCCTGCCTGCCTGCAAGCTCCTGCAGGAGGAGACGGGTTAGTCGGAGGCTTCACAACGACATTTAATATTAACGTTTTGCGGCATTTATACGACTTTTATTTCGGTGAGAGCAGAAATGATTCTAATAAACATTTTCCTTTAAAGCTGGTGGCTCATTCCATAATAGTTTGCTTTATTACTTACTTAAGCAGTTTTGTGCTGCAGAAACAAACATGTGTGACGTATCAAAGATGTATGTATGTATGTATATTGGATAAATGTTTATTTATATGGTTATTCAATAGTTAACTCTTTTAAAATTGGTAAATCATCATTTTTGAAATATTTAAGCCCGTTGTGAGAATTTGCTGCTTTTTTTTGCTCTCACGTAATAATTGAATACAGGTTTTGGACCGTTGGGCCGACATTTAAAGATTTCACCTGAGGCTTTCCCCCCGAAATTGTGATGTCATTTCATAGGTCAAACAATTAATCGAAAATATAATCAGCAGCAGCAGCAGCTGTTAGTTTCAGTGCTACGTCTCCTCCATCAGCCACGTAGTCTTACATTATACAGGTAGAAAAATGCCCCCTATGGAATATAATTTATGATAATCTGACGTTACCTTACATTAAGTCCCAAATCCATCGCTGCTTGATGCTTGACAGGCGGGATGCGGGAGAACTACGTGGAGAAACAGACACACACACGGAGCCGTTGAGATGCGTTGGCAGTGCTGTAATCTTACGTGTATTTTCTCGTAGTACCGAAGCATAAATTAAACGCTGTGTTCCTTAAAAGGACCGCTATATGACGAACATATTTGACACTGAGTATGGTTAACCGTCGCTGTAAAATTGCATAAAAATCCATGTCCCCCATGCCTCGCCTCATTTACAGTACGCCATAAAAGGCCATCAGGACTTTACTATGATCATTCTCGGTAGCTTTATTTACTCTGGGTGGTTTCAAAGCCATCCGATAAATAAAAAAAACAATCATCAAATCATGAGCACTGCTGGATGGAATTATGTGATCTGGGTGTTGTATACTGGCCCATCTGTCTCTATTGACAATGATACTGAGCGCTTAATCCTGTTTCCAGGCCAGCGCCAGCGAGGCCTTTTTTTGGGTTAGTTTACTATATGAGCCATCGTTTCCATTATCTGCTCTGCTTTGGGCTCGCTGCCATCATTTATGTGCGGTAGACATTGGCTCAGTGGACAATGTTTCACTCGCTATCGCTAAAGCACATTGTTCAAGATTACTTCACATTATCCCAATCTTATGCGCGGGCATGCAGTTTACGCGACGAGAACGATAGGAAGACTGGCAACTGCATGCACACACAAAAAAAAAAAAAGGATCACAAGCTGAATTAAGAACACTGGACTCATATGTCAGTATTTACATTACATTTTCCTTGATCCGTTGATGGACACTACTGCCCCACAATGCAATGCAAACATGAAATCAAGAAGCAGCTCAAAGCTTTAATAAATTGGGGATGGAAGTAAAGAGTTTGCTCTCTCCTTTTTGAAGTTGGCAGTAGTGTTCGTATCAGTCGCAGTGTGAAGATCGGCAGCTTATGTCTCGTATTCTGGCTGTGTGAAGTGTAATATACAGATTAACGCACTGTATAGACTCAGTGTTTAGTGTAGAATTGGGACGCAGCTATGTTTTTTTTTAAACTACCTTTTTGTATTTTCGAAATTTATTGCCAATGAGCGGCAAAACCCCCGTAAAGGACTTTGGATAAAAGTGTAGCAACATTTCTTATAATTGGGAGCATTTCCAATTTATTTTTGATTACATTAGAAAATTCAATCCCCCGGTTTATTTAAGTTTATCAGGACTCATTCAGACCTTTTCTCTCACGCAACAGTGCCATATATGTGTGTATATGCTGTATATTTTCCTGGGGCAGTGAAGCGCGTAATGAATAGGTGTAATAAAGCCCGTGGAGGAGCTCATTGACAGACTCCTCGGCAAAGTGGAGCTCTCTTAATACAATGAAGCCGTATTGATTCAAGTCAGAAAGACGCAGTCGATACTTACTCAACTAGCTGGATCGGGTATCAATGTCAATGGGCAGGTCTGGTATCGGATACCATTCATTTCAATAAATAACAATTATTTTGCTTCGCAAAAGTTAGGACAGCAACGTTTAAGCTGATGACGCCTTGCACATGAAAGAATGGACACATGTACGTGTACAGGTTCATAATTAAACACTATGGTATTGTATCGACGTCTCGTATCAGCCGACCGGACCCATGAAGCTGGATAGGCGCATCCATATTCATGTAGCTCATTTAATCATCCTTCTGTGTCCAATAAGACAAACCCAACATCATTATTCTGACTCTTTAGTCCATGGAGTTGTAGTAGAAAGTGTAAACGCAGACCCTTTAAGTCAGGTCTTTTTTTTCCTGGCTTCAGTCTATTTCTGCAGGTTTTTTTGGAAGTCTTGCTCCTGCAAATGATCTGACTCAAGTGAAACCAAGTCCTCAGAAGAGTTGCTCTCAGATCCTGGATGACAGAGAGGTGCTTCACTCGCTCTCTTCTCTAAGAAGAGTTGAGTGCGCTCCAAGAAAAATCTATCTTAACCGTTCCTTGGCTCGGTTATTCAGATTTAAGATCCTGTCCGTTTTATTTTGTACTTCTTTCCATGTTTTTTCACCTGTTTTTTGAGTTAGAGAAGAACATGTCAAAATATATAGAGGATATGCAAAATAAGGTAAATGCTCGGGACATGAATTGTGAGAAGAAGAAAAAAATTGATTTCACCTTACTCTCCGATCTTTTCACAGTCATAACTTGCACTTGAAAAGGTGACAAAATGGATAATTTTAGCAGCGTTGGCATGAATGGGAGTGCAGATCAACCTGTATTAGCATGTAAATCACTTCAGGATGTGGAGCTATCACTCAGAGTGGAGCACCAGTGATTTAATAGTTCACTCAGATCCCCATGTGCTTCCTAACCCCACCATCAATTACCTTTTTTTGTGTGTGTGAATAGATCTTCTGAGTTGATTATTTCCATCCTGCGCACAGACATTCAGTGGAAAAGTGCTCTCTGAGTCACATTAATTCCCTTTGAGAGTTGGCCTGCAGGTCAGTTTGCACCTTTCTCTTTTTGTTTAAAGATTATTTGACTGTATAGGTGAAGATAGACAGGAAAAGGAGGAGCGAGAGAGAGAGAGGGAGGAAAAAACATGTAGCAAATGCATTGGGTTGGAATCAAACCTGGACCGCCACTAGAGATTTGGCCCAAAGTCAGCTTCCCGACCTTACCTTTAATAATACACATCCAGCATGGAAAAGCTCAATACATAACTCAATTCCATGTACACTCACTCACTCATTTTGGAGGATGTAGTGAACTGCATACAGAGAGGTGTTTTTGTTGTTCAGCGTATCCTCGCGGATATAAATGGTGGGACAATAAGACCGAGATGGTGTAGCACTGAAATGTTTGCAGCTGCAGGAGTTAATACTATCCAACCTGTTTTAAAAATGTTAAGTATGAATTTATCTGTCGAGTAAATGACTCTGAAATCTTGGTTTCATCAAACATGAAGTACAGTAGCACACGCTAGCAGTCCCATCAGACTGGCACAGCTGTCTATTCATGAAACATTGACAGGTCTATGTATTTTAATTGTGCTTTCATGTATTTTCTGTGTTATCTGGACCTTGAGTCTGTGACGCACGTTTGATTGATGGTATAAAATATAAACACCTGTCCGGGTCAGCTGCCACCTGTCAGTGTAATATTTCTCACGTTTTTACATGAATTTACAGCCCGATTCCCACCTGTCGTCTGCGTCCGCTGTTCAAAAGCCAAAATAGATTGACGGCGATACCGACGGAGCGGTTGTCAGCGCTGTCGGGTTACAACCTGCCCGTGCTGGCCCTTCGCATGCGGTGTGAATGTTTGCCTGACTGGTTGTCTGTCCCTGTGATTCACCGGCCCCGTCTCTCACCCGATGTCAGCTGGGACGGGCTCCAGCCCTCCCAGCAACACGCGAGGTTAAGTGGGATTAGCTCATGGGCGGGGGGGGGGGATGGAAAATGGAAAATACTAATGGACCAATTGACCTGAGTTCATAAGGGAACTCTAATTCATGAACTGGTGTGCAAAATATGTTTGACATATTCCACAATAAATCTTTTGAATAGCATTCATATATATATATATATATATATATATATATATATATATATATATATATATATATATATATATTTAGCATATTCATAGACCATCTCTGTGTCAAACGGCTAGCTGTTCAGTGGATGACGCTGAATTTGCATGCTGTTATGAAATATTTCAGCAGTTAAACTATGATGACGCAGGCTTCCCTAGAGGCAGCATTTTGGTGACTGGTTTTAATAAATATGCACTTAAGCTCAGCTGTAATGTAGTCCTGATGTGTGTGCGTGTGTGCGTGTGTGTGTGTGTGTGTGTGTGTGATATAGAATGTAAGTAGGTTAATTCAGAGAGTAATGTGAGGTCTGTATTGCTGCAGGCATATGCCATGCGTCCCACGTGCCTGACTTCCAAATGAATCAAGGCTTTTCCACAGTGTTGATGCCACTAGCGAAGTGCATAGGGCTTTTTCAAACACTAAATATTACATCAAATAAGCCTGGCTGTGTCTCTGGTGTCACTAGTGAAAGCAGAATCAGCTTTTCAGGCTTGCAAAAAAAAAAATCTTCATGGCTGATTGTGAATAGACTACTCTAGTGATTCTAAATATAGATCTGCCATAGTTTGCACATGAAATGTTCAGTGGCCCCGGTCGGCTAATTGCCTGGTTTTTACATCGTCACAATAAGTTCTTGCAGGTGCCCTCTTTTCTACAATAGTCAAAGAGTATGAAAGGCTTTTAATATGTACAATATGTTCCCTGTGTAGTGGAAGGACAATGCTATACATTCGTTCTCTGCATGATCGTCCTGTCGCCCTTGAAGCGGCCGCGTGGTGCCCCGTGGACAAATTGCTGACACTTAGCCGGCGATAAGTGATCATTATTCAAATATGCGGTACGCCGGATGAATCCCAGACTGTGTGTTCTCGTTGGGGGTGTCATGACTCATGAATACGACCGCGTGCATTTATACGAAAGCGATATGACATCGAAATGTGTGTTCCAGTCACGCTTAATGAAATCAGCGAAACACAATACTCGTATTTCAATGTTTAACAAGAGGGAGCAGTGCCGAGGACATTAGGATAAGTTGTAAGATATGTTGTAAGTAGTCCCACCTCATTCAGCTCTCGGTGCGGTTGCTTGTTCACTTTGGTGTTTGAGATGAGAAGTACGCTACCACTCACTTATCCGCTCATTAGCATAGCAAGCGGGGCTAACAGTAAGGGAATTTGCATCTAGTCGCTACATTGTCGAAATTACATTTTTGAAAGGGTGAAAAGGACAATGTGTGGCTTTACACGGGGGTTGTAAAGCCAACGTGTTGGCTCAACAGTGTGACGTCCCGTCAAATGGTTTGGAATAATCAGATGAGATACATATGTCAAGTGTTAAAATGAGCGCGCTTTATAGATGCCGGCAGTTAGATCGTGTCTGGATAAAGAAATCGTCCCGCTTCTATTCCTCGGCGGCTTTTTATAACCCACCGCATCGAGCGCCGAACGCACTTTGTTGGAGCTCGAGTTACTGTTTGGTTATCCAGCAAATGAACAAAAGCAAACAACCTGGGAAATGTATTTTGGCTCTCCTGGAAAAGCCTGCGACTACTTAAATAAACATTTCTGGCTCTAAACCCCCAAACAACTCTTCTCCGAGTTGCTCTGTAATCTCCTGCATGCAGCATTGTGCTCACTTAACCTTGCAGTAAGCTGTTGCCTTCTTCCGTGAAGCTTATATAAAGCAGGTCTAAAAGGGGCAATCAAACACTCGCAAAGAAACAGTCGGCAACCGATCTGAATCTCCGCGAGTTTGCGCACCGTGAACTCGGCTTCGCGTCCGTCCTCCTCAGGCCCTCCGATAAATTTGGAGTTTTCGAAAAAAGCTTCTCCATTGTCATTCCCCTCGTCACCCCGCTGTGTTTCCGCTGAGTAGCGGGCCGCTCATTGAATTGTTGCCCACGTTTTTGGACTGTTGCTTTGCAATCCATCACTGCAAAATTCAGCCCGCCGCCTCCTCTGTAGTTCACTCCCGGCAGCCGCCGCGGCCGCCGCTCTCCTCATCCGGCGCCACCGTCCTGTCCAGCGTTGTCTGTTTTCCAATTGGCCTGGCCCCGACGCAGCACTCGCAATTGACCCATTTCTGGTGTTTCCTGCTTGTTCTCTTTCGACAGATCGAGAAGATCATGAACTTGATCGGAGCCGGCATCGAAACGTCCGAAAAGAAACAGCCCGGCCCGAGCTCAGGTAACGTCTCACCGCCCGCTGTGTTTTCACTGTGAAGGAACGTTTCATTCACGCTGAATGGAGTCATGTTCTTCCTCCATATATATATATATATATATATATATATATATATATATATATATATATATATATATATATATACATGACTGTGTGGTGTGTAATTTATTGCTTGGTTAACACAAAATGACAACTGGGTCTGTTCATTAACCATTTATAAAGCTTCTAATTGCTCTTGTTCCTGCATTCATGGAAAGCCCTGTAGAGTCTGTTGGACGGGAAATGATATGTAATGTTAGCAGCAGCCAAACTTCTTGCACCCTTTAACTAACCGATCACGTTCGCGAGAAGCTTTCAAGTACACCTTGGATGGAGGGGGAGGTTTCTCTTTGTCCTCATGAGGCAAAGACATCCGAGCTGACATTCGTTTGGCACATTGTTGTCATTTGGCCGAGGCAAAAGGTTATCCACTTTGAGTGAAATGTGATTTAAAAAGTCCCCTCCCTGTGGTATTTTTTTTTTTACTGTACATCTCAATGCAGCTTGAATTGACAGTACGCTTCATCAAGTGTCCTCCAGGCGCTTCAGAGGGAGAAGCCAGCTGGCATGAGCTCGGTTTGTTTAGATAACAGTCCTGCGTCGGTACAGTGTAAACCTGCCGCCATACGGCGGTTTCATCATACAGTATTGTGTAACAGCTCCTCTGGGTATGCACAAAAAGTCCGGTTTATTAAAACACCATTTTCATTAGCTCGCGCGCCGTATGTTTCACGGATTAACAATCTGTCGGCCTCTTGCCGCTGAAAGGGGGAAGCATTAAAACATGTGGCTGTGATAAAAAAAAAAAAGGGTATGAAAAGCGAGGAGGCAGAAAAGTCGAGAAGAAATTACATTTGGATTAGGATATTAGGATAATTAAGACTTTTACTGCTGCGCGTGTCAGTGTGCGGTTATTATATTATATTTTTACATCACTTCTTCCTGTCGGCACATTACAAAGCAAGCAGTTAAAATGGCAACGCTCTACAATTACTCATAAGAGGTAAGTAATAGTTTCACCGACTCAACCATTTGAAATAAACGCTGAGTCTACAAAATGCCAAGGACGTCTATGCGTTCACTCAACGCTCTTCCTTTCATTTCCTTTCGGTCGTGAAAGGGAACTAGAGATGAGGGTGTAAAGGTTGCTTTGTTTAGGCTTTGAGACAATTTATACACACAAACACTTTTCCTTATTTATTGAGATCACGATTTTATACGTGGAATTTTTAGCGCTCGTATTTTCGCAGAAGTAAAATACATTTTTGTGATTCGGATCCGCTCCGACCTTTAATGGGTTATTCTTATATTCTTTTTGCATTACTTTTTCATAAACATCTGATCATCTCACACCTTTTAGATAACAACATGCAGCTCACTGTGCCTTTATATGATTTAAAAAAAAGGTAAAGAAAAGTGTTTATTGGCTATTATTTAAATACGTTTACAACGAAAAGGGAATACAATGAATACAACTAAACAATTAAACATAATCAAATAAAGAAAACTCAATGAGTACAACTCTAAAAGAACAATAACCAAGAGGAGATGCATATTAGCGAAGCAATCCTGGAGCTAAGCTGGTTTTTATTGCAGTGTTAATTCATGATTTTAATTGTAATTTAACTCCCAGCGTTCTCAGATTAATTGCTCTCCTAACAATGAGGACCTGAGGTCATTCTACGTTACATAAGAGAAAACATGTTGTTGTTTTTTTCTTCTTCTTCTTCTTCTTCTTCTTCTACACATATAGGTGTGTGCTATTTATAGGCCGCGTTTGAAGAACAGCGTGCAGAAAGTGTCCCAGATTCAGCTGAGTCATGCGGTTGCTCCCCCGATTTTAATCAGAGATCGTGCACGAGGAGTTCTGGAGGTGCTTTTCGTTGCTGTTTTCGTGCGCGTCGCTCGGTAAAGAGGGCATTTGTCTTTTTACCAACATGTAATGAAAGAGAACAAACAGGTACCCGTCAAGGAGTCGTCACCGGGAGGGGGAGGAGGGGGGAAGGAGAGAGGAGAGAAGGGAGATTACACAATGAAGGAAAACCTAAATTGTCGCTCCTTCCTTCCACCTTTTTATCTTTTTATCGTGACAGAAATGGGGAAAAAATCTCATCCTCGATCCCAGATTCAATGTATTTTATTCCCAATAAACCTCCCCCTCTCTCCTTCTCATATCCGGAGCCGAGGACGACCAATAATTCATCTTCCGGAAACAGGATTTTCTGAACATCCGATTTAAAAAAAAAATATATATATATTTTTTTTAGTGGGCTGTTTCTTTTTTGCCGTTAAAAAACCAGCCCTGCAAAATGTTGCTTCGTCCTGCACGCTCCAGAGGCGAGGCTGTTTGTGTGTTGTGTGTCCATCACGGGGCGCCTCGGTCGTGTGCTAAGACAACACTGAGTAAATGAGCTTAAAAAGAGAGAGGGAGTGGAGAGAGAGAGAGAGAGAGAGGAGGCATCGGCTCGGTTTGTGTACCGGCGCACTCAGACGTTCAAAGGGAGAGTCCGCCTTCAGTTTCCCTGAATTAATTCAGCTTTGCGACTCATTTTCTCCTCTGCTTGGGAGTGTTGACAAGGAGCTAGTGCTTTTTCCTCCCGCTCTGATAAACAGGCACGACTTTATCTCGGCACAACCTCTCCTACCTCTCCCTCTGTAAATAGGTCTCTTCTGTGCGCTCCGTGGTGCCAAGTCTGAAAACTAGCAGTCCTCAAACAAGACCGAAAACCCACTTGGATGGATTTGACAGCTCGGTCTGTTTAACGGGGGATAAGACAGTGACCCAGATCGGATGCTCTGTCAGTCAGTAATTAGGTCCTACTATATCGTGGGAGGTGTTGCCGTCCCAAATGAACGGTAATTGGACGGGGTGGCGTGTATTTTTAACAGTCTTTGTCCGGATATCGCGGCGTAAGCGCTGACTTTGGCACGAGGCTCAGGAGGAAAAGAGTAAAGAAGGAGTTGTGGGATCTCGTAGTGAATCATAATTAGTCCGCCTTCAATCCTTCTTACGTCCTATTACCGTCTTATCTCGCTCGTGTGTTTCATCACCTCCTCCTCTTAGTCTTTCTCTCTCTCTTATCTGTCTCTCACTCCCTCCCCCCCTCCGTCATCTTTCTCCTCACTAAGGGCGAATCTGACAGCAGCTTCCATCTTTCTGATAGCGAACGCTGAGCGCTGGTCCGAGGGGTCGCGGAGGCCCGGCTTGGCCTTTTACCTGATGGTTTAAAGCCAGAGCAACAAGGAGGTGCAGGCGGCCAATTACGGGGAGGCGAGGCTCAATCAATAGCCCTTCACTTTGCTTCCCCGCAGTCGGCGGCGCTTCTCCTTCGCCCCTGACTGCCCATCTGGGAATGTGCGAGGTGATTGCAAGCAGCTTGAACGCCTGCATGATTACGCTCGGCCTCCAGCGGCGTCCAGATAACGCCCGCGATGGACGCAGCGAGCAGCGCCGCATCGCTGGGTGCTGAAGTCGACCACTTCCTGTGTAGACTCTGGCAAATCTACCCCAAATCTACACCAGATCTACACCAAATCTTAATCATCTATTATCTCACTTGTTTATCCGGGCTTTCCCATGTCAGAAGCCCCTCTTTTGCTCTAAAGATGTGCAATATGACGTCTGGAAGATAATGGAATTTGAGTGAAGACTTGAAAGTGTGTCTCTCCTCTTCTCTTCTCTCCTTTTCTCTTCCTTCCTCTTCTCTTCTCTCCTCTTCTCTCCTCTCTTCTTCTCTCCTCTCCTCTTTGCTCCTCTTCCATCCTCTCCTCTTCTCTCCACTTCTCTCCTCTTATCTCATCTCCTCTCCTCTTGTTTCTTCTCCTCTCCCCTCTTCCTCTCCCTCCTCTTCTCTCCTCTTCACTTCCCTCCTCTCATCTCATCTCCTCTCCTTTTGTCTCTTCTTCCCTCCTCCTCTCCCTCCTCTTCTCTCCTCTTCTCTCCTCACCTCTCTTCTCCTCTCCTCTTCTCTTCTCCTCTCCTCTTCTCTCCTCTTCAATCCTCACCTCTCTTCTCCTCTCCTCTTCTATCCTCTCCTGTCCTCTTCTCTCTTCTCCTCTCCTCTTCTGTCCTCTCCTGTCCTCTCCTGTCCTCTTCTCTCCTCTCCTCTCCTCTCTTCTCCTCTCCCCTCCTCTCCTCTCCCTCTCCTTTTCTCCCGTACAAGTGCAGAGACGTATGCTGACTCAAATCAATGCTAACCCTCCTTGTCCTATCATCAAAGTGAGATGTAAATTAATTAAAGCCGTCTGCTAATAAGCAGGAGCTTGATGAGGCTCTTTGTTTAATATCCCTGTTCGCCGTCAGAAGTTGTCCGTTGCTGCTGCAGAAGAGGATCGTCATCCCTTTACATTCTAGTCATTCTTGGCAGAGGAGGACTGTGAATTTTTTGGGCTCTGTGCTTGCACTTTGCCTCTGATGGTGGTATCCTTATGTGCACTGGCGAGATCAGAGTGCCTCTGCAAGTCTAATCAGTGCATAGGGGAGGGGGGGGGGGTAAGGTTAGAGAGAGAGAGAGAGAGAGAGAGAGAGAGAGAGAGAGAGAGAGACGGATGGAGAGCGAGGGTGTGTGCATTTGTATTTGAAAGAAAAAAGGGGCGCGAGAGAGAGAGAAGGGGAAAAGGAGCAGAGAGACAGACGACGGAGAGAGAGAGAGAGAGAGAGAGAGAGAGAGAGAGAGAGAGAGAGTGTGTGTTTGAGGACGAGAGGTAGGGAGGGAGGAAGAGAGAGGGAGGGAGGGGAATTGGTAGAGTGTGAGAGTGAGGGAGAGAGAGAGAGAGAGAGAGGTGGTTACGTGAAGCAGCACCCCACTTCATCAGGCAGCATACGGCAGCCCTGCAGTGCGATCACACAGCATGGGAATGGGGCTATGAGAGCGAGAGAAAGAAAGCAGAGAGAGACGAGAGCGAGGAAGGGAAGGGGAGGGAGGAGGGGGGGAGTTAAAAAAGAGGAGCTTGAGGGATTTGGTCGGATGAGAAGGAGGGATGATCTGAGTCTCTTGCCTGTCGTGGATGTGGCAGCAGTGGCCGAGGTCGAGTGCAGCTCTGTGGTCTCCGGTGTAGAAGTGTGTAGCCCGGCGTCAGGACGTGATGCCCTGCGAGCAGTGAGGGGTTAGCGTGTGTGTGTGTTTGTGTGTGTGTGTGTGTGAGAGAGAGAGAGAGAGAGAGAGAGAGAGAGAGAGCCGGGAGCAGCTGCTGTGACTGCATCTGCGCTGCCTGCATGTCTCAGACAGGCAGGGCATGCAGCAAACCTCTGCCCTGAGCACAGAGGCTGCTAGCGGTACCCAGCGAGGAGACGAACCAGGTGGGCTGGGGTGGGAGCGGGAGAGGGATGGCAATGGGGCGGGGGGAGGCGGTGGAGAGGACGGAGGGGGGGGGCACCTGCCTCAGGAAGGAGATAGCTTAACCTGCACTGTGGTCCCGCAGTGATTCAAGAGTCAAGAGTCTCTCACCTGCACCGCCTGTCGGGATCAAAAGAAGAAAGAAAAAAAAAACCCTTTTGGATTTACCGCTCTTTCGGGAGATGAGCAGCACGTTCTCCGGCGGCGCCGCGGAGCCAGCCGCCTGCTGAGGAGCGTTGGATGCTGGGCAGCACCGGCACCACCAAAGACACCGAGCCGTTTCCCACTGGCAGACCGCTTACCAGGAGCTTTATCAAGGGATCTATATTTGGATTTCATTATGAATTGAGGAGTTTTGGAATCGACACACTGGAAATCCCTATAAGCCAACGTCCCCTTTTTTTTCCTTCTTCTTCTTCTTCTTCTGTCTTTTTGATGTAGGATTTTACAATATGTCCACCTGACCGTGTACTCCTTGTGGCTCTGGAGTCCAGGCGGATAAAAAAAAAAAAAAAAAAAAAAAAAAATGATTTAAGCAAATGTGTATTCCTTGATGAAAAAAAGCGAAATAAAAAAAAAAAAAAAACACGAGTACCTCAACAGTACTTTAGAATGCTGCTACCTTCATTATATGAGCCGTGTCCTAGCTCTCAAAGAGATTGACCAATGAAGCCATGGGACTCAGCCAGAGCTTTACAAGTATGTGTTGAAAACCATGACAAATTTATTTTTGGGGGAATATTTCTGTGTTGCACCCTGATAGAGTAATTTCTAATGGTTTAAAAAAAAAAGAAAAAAAGAAGGGGGATAGTTCTAGCAGGGTAAATAATGTGTGATGTATGAACATGTCTTGATTTAGTGATAGATCTTCCCGTTATTTCCCCCTTGAAATTACTCTAGTTTCAGAGTTGTTATGTCTTTGGACTAGCTGTAGGCACTTGTTCTTCCACTCGCTCATCTGCTCACTAAAGGGATGTTTAGTGAACCCTGTTTGTTGGAAGATGCCACAGTGGCTCAGTCCAACATAACTAACAATACCGAGCTTCAGATGGGCTTCCTCCCCTGCACTACCTCCACCCTCGCCTGACATTTCCAGTCAGTCACACTAACACCAGTGGGTGTATATTAGCCTAGTCAGTCCCCTGCAGGGCTTCAGCTCGGCCTGCGGCACTTCCTACTACCCTCCTCCTGTTGTTTGAGTTAGCTAGCCCCCCCCACCTCCTATTCTCACACACCCTCCCTCCCCCTTACATCCCCCCCGTACCTTGGGAGCCCTCACCCCCTGGCCTGGACCCTGTCTCCCCCCCCCCCCGCCCCCGCCTGGTGCCGCCGCACTCGGCTCTGCCTCCGCTGGCCGAGGATGATGTGGCAATGCCATGTGTCGTCCTCTGAGTGCCGCTGCTACCGGCTGAACGGCTTCTCCCTGCTGAAGCGCTTCCCTCTCTCGGCAGATGGGGCCTGTGGTAAAGCCCTGGACCAGCCGGTCGGCGAGTGGCTGGAGCACGTGGGGCTGCCGCAGTACGAGAGCAAGTTCCTGCTCAATGGCTTCGATGACCTACGATTCATGGTGAGTCACCTGCGAGCACGCGTCGGGGGAGTAGCTTCCACTTTGCATCGCTCTGTCTTTCCCCTGTGTCAACCCGAGCTTGCATTTGTCTTTCTGCTCTCTCTCTCTCTCATCCTCCACTCAACCCCCACCACCACCACCACCGCCACCACCTCTCCCTTTCACACTCACCCTTGCACCTTTTTCTCCTCCTTCCACCTTTTTCCGCTCCCCTGCCCTCATAACTCCTCTTCACCTCGTGTGCAGTGCATGACCCTGATAAGATTTATGGACCCACACTTGAGTCCCTTGAAAGAAAATGGGCCGTCGCCAACGGGAAGATAAACGACAAGTAAAATCCATTAACTTCTTCCCCAACATTCCCTCTCCATACACTGTACAATTCCAAAGCCGCCAACTTATATTGAATCTTCTTATTTACGGTCAGTGGACCCGACCTTTCGGGTCGGATCCAATCAGATAACTTGGACAAACAATCCTCGGTCTAAAAACGCTGTGGTTGCACGGTTGCGTGCCAAAATCTCACTAAATCCTCGGCCCATTAATGCTCTGCATGTGGTGCTTATGAGCTGGGCTTGCAATAATTGCACAATGTAGGATAAGACTGCAACAGCATGCTAATTTAGTTTTTTATATACTGTATACTCCTGGGTTTAAGCGCTTAATTACACGTTTATTTTACGAGTAAGCGAGTTGTTAACAGCTACGTGATTTGTCGACTGCAAAGTTTCTAAAATATGATTCGACAGTTTCTGGAAATCCTCAAAAGCCCTTTTGGGATAAATGTTTTGCATTTTTAAAAGCCCCCGTCCTCCTCCCCGTCCCACCTCCCATCAGATTACATATTGATAAATTCATTCAGCTCAAATATGACGTCCACATTCTGACTGAAAGCATTATCATGTTTCCTGTAGAGAACATTGCAAGTGAACTGGATATTCAGCTGGTTGTGATTCTAGAAAACATCTCTGCGTTTTCTATCCCCGGGTCCGTTGTTAATCTAAAAAAGCCTGGCTGCGCGCCGTAAATAGTCAGGTCCAAAGGGTAAACGCGGACATGTCTCGCAGCACAGAGCTGCGTTGGCACTATGGGCTATATGTTACATCAGTTTGTCACAGCTGAGCTCACTTAAGTGAGACCAGGAAGCTCGGAGGGGAAGTGGTTGCATTCATAAAGCGTTCCAGTCGAGGACTGCTGCTCTCCAAGTGGGATTTTCTCACTGGTGAGGCTTTAGATCCCAACATACTGGAAGTCCTCATTAACATGGGATCCCTCCTACTAAGACGTACTGTGGAGGTACAAGCTCGAGGCTCAGATTTGGATGTGTTCATGAGGTGAAGTAGTATGTGTCGCCATAAGATACGGTCATGGTAAGAAGGAATGCAGTCGGGGTGTGTGATATGGATTACAGCCACTGAATATATAGACATTGTGGTTTTGTCAGACAATAAGCTGGATGACATTGCACGACATAAATGCCAAAAGCTGTGTCTTTATTACACAGTTTGTCCACTAGAGAACTGTTTAATATTTTGACTGGAAAATGTCATGCTCACAGTGTGAAAAACTAATTAAAATGATCTTTTTTCTTCGGGTATTTAATGAATAAAGCAGACATGAGAGACAGAGAGAGGGGACAGGAAATGAGGGGAGATGGATATAGATAGGAAATTACATGGAGCGATGATGTTGGGTTGTATAATAAATGGTGTCTTAACCCTTTGACAAACTGGACGCCCATGGATCCGTATCATGAATGTTAATGATATCTCTAGCGGCCTCAAATATCTGTTTGCCTTTTATAAAGGATGTCATGGATGCCAATGTTCTGGAAATCCAATAATGCCAGAAATCAGTCCTATTTATTGATTTGCATTCACCACAATAACCGGATGCAAGCAGAGGTATCTAAGAAAAAGCTGACTGAGTGTTAAACAGTAATATTTCATCGCCTCACAGTGTATATTGTCATATTACCCGACACTAGTTCACAGATGTCCCGACAGTAGTTAGAAAGAAAGTCTTAGCGGTTTGGAAGAGTCCATGTTGATCAAGACTTCCGGGACGTGATGCGATGAGGAAGATGGCTCGTTAAGCATTCCTGTGTTCATGTTCACGCCGCGGCTTAACGCGTCGGCCGGACTTGATGCGTCGGGGAGATGAAATCGTTAATTTCACCGGGCAAATTACCCGTGGATATTTACACGGATGTGGAGGTTGAAGACAAGGGAAAGGTCAGAGTAGTCAGACAGACATTGTGAATGTTTAATATTGTGCCCTTTTAGATCCCGCCAGACTTGCTTCAGATGTGATCAATCTAACCGAGCGTTGACATCAGGGTTTGTTTGTGGGATTCATTGTCAGTCAAGCAATTCCACATCATTTATTCTTTCCTTTTGTAGCGTTGCGCTCTGGCACGGAGGCACATTTTTAGACTTAGAAGTTACCCATCATGCATTTACATTGCATCTTCCCTGCATTAATATTGCATCAGATTTTGCAAGCCTCTCATTCACAAACGTCATAATGTAGAACCAAACATACATATTGTAACACATCAATTAAATCTCCTTTCTTTGCCAAATTATTTTGACGCCAGCTGACTCGAAATAGTAACACAATCTGATTTTTTTTTCCAAACACAATTCCCCTGTTGTGCTGAGCAATAGAGCAACTCTAATTCAGTGTTGCATTAACTGAGTGCATTTAGTGAGATGAAGGACTTCTACCATGGCTACATCTGCAAGTCGAGTCAAATTAAATCAAACTACCGTTGCTCATAAGCTATGTAAGAACTGAACCATATATTCCTGTCACATGTTTCAAATGCAGCATGAAATAATAAGTTTGCAGAGTCTCCCGAGGCGTCGTCAAACTTCAAACTGTGTTAATAAAAGTGGAGAATCTATTTCGGGCCTCCCTCACATCAGACCCAGCTTCATTTTGACCTTTTATTCTGGTGATCAGTGAGTAATCTCCAAACTGCACCACGATACAGGCCCGTGAATGCTGCTGCATCGCGCTCTGAAACCAATCCAGTAAGAGCAGATTGAGTAAAGACTACAGAACATTTTAACATTCTTGGCCAGGAAGAATCAATCTGCAGCAGTCCACAGGGAAAAAACGCTTAGCTCCACATTTTCAAGGTTCTCCTTGCATCTTTATTCCCGTCTATAAAACCGGAATAAGATGACAAAGCAGCCGGAGCCGCAAGTATGAACAGCGACATGAAATAGACAAGAATCTGCTTGTCAGTCAAGATTTCAGGAGGTGGAGAATTATTATTGCTCATTGTATTTTTTTTGTCCTAAATTAAGCACTTGTTACAAACTGCAGTGAAATACTCTTGTTTCCTCTTGGACCATTAAGTTTCCCTCAATGAGGCGCAGCAACAAAAGGGATCCTTAGATCTGCCGCTGCAGTTATGAAGGCTTTGTTCCTACCGAGTCGCACCAGATCAGATTGATTACTCTTGGCATGCACAATTAATTTGACTTCATTGTCCTCCCACTCTACTGCTACTGCTTGTGTCAGAGATGTGCATATCCTATGTGTGTGTGTGCATGTGTGTATGTTATTAACAAGTGTGTGTCTGCACACAGATATATTGCTGCCCTGGTAGTTACAGAGTAGAATGAGTCATGAACTCTGTTCCTACAAAGCTAATGGTCATATGCCAGTAGAGTGTGTAATACTACTGTATACCAGTTTGTGTGTGCGTGTGTGTGCAGACAATTAAATGACTGCACAGTGTAACTGATTACAGATTTGTTTTCATGGATTCTACCACTGTATGTCCATTTTGTGTATCGTCTCTGTGCATGTGTATGTGTTGTGCTTGTGTGGATGCGTTTATGTGTTTGCATGCATGTCTGTACGGGTTTGACTGGGTGTGTGTGTATGTGTGTGTGAATGTGTTGTTTTGTGCGTGTCTCTTGCGGTTTTGCACATGTAGGGAGGTAACGTGATGGAGGACCAGGATCTCAGAGACGTTGGGATCACTGACCCAGGACACAGAAAGAAAATCCTCCATGCGGCACGCAGCTTGCCCAAGGTACTACATCATAACTTAACCTTGGCACTGAGGGAGGACAGCGAGTGTCTCAGAAAAAAATATCTAAATGTTACATTGATAAAAAAAATATAGTAGATAAGCAAAAAAATATATATACCACAGAAAAGGGAAGACATGTCTTATATTTGTGAATAGATGCCATGGTTCAACATCGTAAAAACCTTCAAATGCATTGTTATTGGATTATGGGATAATAAGGATTGGTCTGCATCATGCTATATAATAAATGTTGTTTGTAAGGGGAAACGTCTGGCAAAGTGAAAAAGAAATTTTTTATAATGTTTTCAAAGACAGAATAATGTGTCAAACCCTGCAAATGTGGACGGTTACTAAGCCAAGCTATCTCCGCTCTAGTGGCTATGTAGCTCATAGCACAGCAGCGCTACGAGCTACATGCCAACATTGGCATGCTAACATACTCACAGATAATGCTAACGCGCTTGTTAAGCAGGTATCATTTCTATCAGGTCCACTGTCTTAGGTTAGCTTGATATAGCACGCTAATATTTGCGAGACGATGTTATTAATTTTGCAGGTATTTGACCTCAAAGCAAACTATTTGACACGTTAAAATGATTATGAGTCTTGGCGAAGATGGCAGGGCATCATAAAAGTCACAGCTAGCATTGCTAAAAACAGCTTTAGTGAGGTAGAATTGTATCCACAGCTGGAAAGTAAATATTACTGTATACATACTTTGCGCTAAATGCTAACATCGGCATGCTAACATACTCACAATGACAATGCTAATGTGCTCGTTAACTATGACAATGCTAACGTAGTCGTTTAGCAGGCATCATTTCCACCAACTTCACCATCTTAGGTTAGCTAGTTATAGCACGCTAACGTTTGCGAGACAATGTTATTAGTTGTTTTTTTTATTTGACCGTAAAGCAAAGTATTGGACACGTTAAAATAATAATCTGAAGAGTCTTGATGAAGAAGGCAGGGCATCATAAAAGTATTAAACTCAACAGCTTTTGTGAGGTAGAGTTATTTCTACAGCTGGAATAATATTCATACATCCTGTACATTTCTATTTCCTCAGTACAGAAAGTTTCAGTACTGTTCCCTTGCTTGTGTTTTCCCTTCACTGAAGGTAAAAGCACTGGGCTGTGATGGCAGCACATCGCTTGTCTCCTGGCTGGACGGCCTCGGCCTGCATGAATATCTGCCCAACTTCCTGTCAAGTGGCTACCGCACACTGGAGTGTGTGAAGAACCTGTGGGAGCTGGAGATTGTCAACGTAAGAAGCCGTCACTTACAATTCATCCCTGTGCGGTTTCAATTTTTATGAGCCGGCAATTCTTCAGTGTCTTACATGCTGACGAAGAGACATGAGAGTTGATGGACTCACAAAATGGTCCCCTTAATCACCCACACACTACCTAGATTTATGGTCAATGATTAAGGTTAAGAAGCAATTTAAAATGCAATGTTGAAATAACAGAGTGCTCCATGATTGTAGCATTTGCATAAGACTATAGCGGAAACATTTTCAATATCACTGAGTAATTAGAAGTTAACTATGCGATAAAACGTAAATTAAGGAGCAATATGGTGACTGATGACGGGGAAGTATATCATTTGGTTTAATCTTTGTGGAAATCGTGTAACTTTTTTATGATAATTTGTAATCACAAAGGCGGACTCGTTTCTTTTGGGCTGAAAGCTGTGGATGTCGTGGATAAACACATGTTTTGGTTGAACATGTGCGGCAGGTGTCTATCTGCCTCTGTTTGTACGAACCTGAGTGTTAAGACGACCGCAGAAGATACGGTTGAGTGTTTGCAGCAGAATTAGCGATAGGAAAGAGAAGTCATCGATTCCCTGTCTTTTCTCTTAAATCGTTAATATCAGGAATGTTTTACTTTGTCTCGCTTCAAAAAATGATTCAAATGAGCCAATTCGAGACGGAAAAGTCCATTTTGTATCCTTGTCCGGCGGCTTTCGGAGCTGTAACCGTCACGTTAGAGCGGCGCGGAGCGGCGTCCGTGAGCTAACGTGCACTGAAAGCATGCCCGACCATGTCAAGACGCCGAGGAGCTAGCATAACGACACACACAGAGGGAGAGGGACTTTAATTATCTGCTCAGGTAGACGTTACTCCACTAAAGCTTTACACTGATAATAGTTGAGTGCTGCTTTGTTATTGTGCAGAATGTTAAATACAGCTCCTTGAAGCTATTAGCTAATTCAAATGTGCAGTCCCAGGGCGTACACACAGAACAACCAGCAGACACTTAAAAACATCCATTACACGCAACACCATTACACAGTCTCCATCACACACAGACGAACATCAACACATATCGAAACCAGCACAACAATAAAATCACAATTCCTTAGTTAAAAATCTGAATCACGGTTATAAAATGACTGGTTGCTCAATATTCTTTTTTTTTTTTTTTTTGCTGCAACCATGGAAAAAAGAATAAGTCCTATGCTCGATGGCCGTCAATGGAAAAAGGCATTTGTGCATATACACAAAGACAGTTGTGGCAAAATGGAAACCAGCAGCAACAGCTGCAGCAGCAGCAGCAGCAGCAGGAATGCAGCAGCCAAACAAACTGCATATGCAGTGGGGGCGAGCGACGGTGTCCAGCCGACTGCGATGCAGCACATGAAAAATGGGTGTGAGCGCAGCGCACGATGCTTCAGCGTGCAGAACTGCCTGTGAGCGTCTTGCCGGGAATCACTCTGCCCATTACATTTCCTACATCCTCCTCAGCATCTCAGTATCAACCGTCAATTTGATCTACAAGCCGGTTTTTCATTCCCAGATAATCCCTGGGCTCTTTTTACTCATGAAAAGCTTTTTTTATTTCCACACACACACACCCCATGCATACTGGTCTCTCTTGGTTTTTACAAGTGGGAATAAACGGCACTAGAAAGCCAGACTATAGACCAGTTGCCTCAACTGCCTCTGACTCTCACTGAATAAATAATTGAAGCCTCCAGACAAAGACCCATATGAGCCAGTTGTGGAATATTCTTGTACCGGCGTCATAATTGCAAATGTAACATTAATCACTCGACTTCCACCTTTGCTGGATGAGCATGAATGTTAATAGTCAATTATGCAAATATTCAGTATGAAGATAATGAGTTTTGACGACATAAAATTAACCTATGGTCCCTCCTCTGAGGGTTTTCGCTAAACAAGCAGATAGGGCATCTGTAAAAGGTTTGAAAGAGACACCGATACTGCGGATAGACGCGTGCCGGGTTAGAATACTTCCAGTTTAAAGGAAAATGTAAGATGTGTGATGATCAGTGGATCTGCGTCACACTGCGCTTATTTTGCATGTTACCTCGTCGTCGTCGTCGTCGTCGTCCCGTGAATCGCCAAATTCTCCTCTTGTTATTTTAGCACCATGTCCAAAAAAAATGGATCGTGAATTATAGAGTGTCCCGGGAAGGAGACAGTGCTGTACTTCAAGCTTACGGCAAAACAGATTGAGGCTGAATTATTGACGAGAGTCATTTCTGTTTGCCTGCGGAGGGCCTGCCAGAGAGGGACGCACGCCACCGACTCTGCGTCAGTGTATTTTGGATAAATCTCTATTAGCTTAGTCGAGATAAATTCCCGCAGTTGCAATATTGATGTGACGATGCACTTGAACGTCTGTTTGTTTATCGGGCCCCCGATGTCGTCCTCTCTAAGGTTATTAAGATTAGTGCCCTGGGCCACAGGAAGAGGATCATCGCCTCTCTCGCAGAGAGACCCTACGAGGAGGCGCCATCAAAGTCCCGTCGTCTGTCCCCGATTATGGTGAGTGATGCCGGCGATGTCGAAATTTACACGCTTCACAGAACGACGCGGCCTTTCATTAGGCGGCACCGCTTGCTGAAACACGACGCGGTCTAATAAATGTTTTGTTTTTTTTAAAATCTAAAACACCTCGCAGCGGTGTGAATCAGACTGCAGCATCGGAGGTGTTTAACCATCCAAGTGCAGGAACACAACGCCGACGCTAATTTGGTTAATAGATTGGGCTCAAAATGCCCAATTAGAACGTCTGTTCAGCTTCTGGCCTCAACATAACCCATGTTTAGTGTCAGTGATGCCTATTAAAAGGTGCAACATTATGTTTTATTTGGGCAAATGGGTTTGTTTAGTTATTGTAGTGCTCTATCTTTTAATAGAGAGCGATGATTACACCCCTTCTACTTTGCCTATTAAACAACAATCAAAACGGAGCTTAGCGCGAAAGTTAAGCAGCGTTGCTCCACAAGCTTTATTTCTACGCCAACTTCACTTTGTGAGAAAACGGTTTCTGCGGCAGCTGCGGATGGATATCTAATTTTGGAACGAGATTCTTCAATATCATTATGTTCACAACAGTTAAATACTCAGGGCTGATTTCCCAGACAGATTAAAAACCGGCCTGAAAAGAACCGAGAATCTCTGTGGAAGAGGCTTCTTTTTTGTCGAGGATTAGGTTTGGATGTAGATCAGGGGAAAGCAGCCCGTGTAGACAGTGCTGTCAATTCATTAATCTGTGCTCTGTGTGTGTGTGTGTGTGTGTGTGTGTGTGTGATGCGTTTGTCCTCTTTTCGTGTGACTGGATGTGCTCTGGCAGTTCCATGACCTCCTGTCCCAGACACACACATCCCCCCTCAGTCAGATGGACCCCTACACCAGTCGCTCCATGGACATGCTCCTGCCCTCCGCCGACTCCGACCGGAGGCGGCGAGGAGCCGACCAAGACTGCAGCGTGTCTCTGCGATCGTACAGCGAGAGGCCGCGCTCCGTCGTGAGTTGCACCTTCTTCTTTCACTTTTATATCGTCTTCTGGGAAACCATCAAACGCACTTTCAGCGAGCGACTTGCTGAATAATAGAGGAGGAGGAGGAGGAGAGGGAGGGGGAGGAGGACGCTGCACAAAGTTAGATGTGTCAGGGTGTCTTGTCACATGTTGGAGTTGTCGTCACATTTTTCAACAAAACCTAGTAGTTGAGTTAAATGTCAGTGGGCAGAGACAAATAATCACAACAGTATCGCGCTGTAACCAGAGAGGCATTTCAGGGGGGAAGATAAACGATGACAAAGCTGAGTTATTGGCTGCTACCGTCCATCTTTCAAACATAATATAGCTGTTTGCATTAAATCTCCATCGTGAATGTTAACAAGCTAACTTTTTGTTCTTCGAGCACTGTGGTCTTTAGCTCCGTTCACCCTATTTGCTACGAGAAAAAATTCAATGCAGCCTCTTCATTCAGTGACAAGAGATTGGCTCTGATGTGCGTCCCTGAATTTTCTTGGTTTTTACGCCTCGCGGAAAATGAACTCAACGATCAAGTGTACCGTTTGCTAAAGGTCAAACTCGGACACGCGCCATAACAGACGAGCCCGCGTGCCTCTTTTCTGACTCACTGAGGGTCAAGGAGACAAAAAAAGAAAACGTCCAGAGGAATGTTAAACAACTGCGCAGCTCGGGATCAATCCATCCTTTTTCTCTGACCGCTCCCTGCTGACGTATCAGGACGAAGACCCTCTCAGGATCCGTTGTATTTCAAATCAATACTTTTCATTTTCCGAAAAATTCTCGCTGGATTATTGTCAGTAGTATATTTTTTACTCTGACAGGTGATTTAGGAAAGAGCTTAGCTCAGCCCCACGCTGACACCAAGGCGCCCCGACCACGAGCATGAATATTTATGATCACACCTGCAGATCAAAAAGGACTTGCGTCACGGTGTGTGATTTTCCTTTTTTTGCGTCTCCGCAGGACCGACAGAGCGAGCGACACAAAGACTCTCGTTTGAACCTCCGGCCGCCGAGCCAGTCGGCCACCTACGCCACGGTGTCCGCCTGGCATCACCAGCCCGAGAAGCTCATCCTGGACTCCTGCGGGTACGAGGCCACCGTAAGTCGCTTTCTACCGTCTTTAGCGCGGACGCAGACTTTCCCTGCTGCTCCGGGACTCAGATTGACAGAGATTTGTGATTAAATTTGACTGTTTTCAACCTGTTTGGATTCCCTCCCAGTACCTAGGATCGATGATAATCAGGGATCTACGAGGGATCGAGTCCACACAAGAGGCCTGCGCTAAAATTAGGGTATTACTTGAAAGCTCTGACAATGTTTATCTTCTAAAATCGTTTGCTTTGACATTTTGAAGAACTGGAAAATGTTGCACTGATTAAAAAGCAAAAAATCAATGCTAAAAATGAAACTTCAAGAGTTACAGAAGAAACATAATAACTACAAGTATTTCTGTTATTGCATTTATAGCCGTATTGTCGTATTGTCGTACTGTATCTCACTTATTGTGTTGCGTGCTTTTTAGAAATCAAAGGATTCCAGAAAGGGTCCAGTCGTCATACTGTCCATTACCTACAGAGGGGTCAAGTTCATTGATGCAGCCACGAAGGTAAGTGGGACGCCTGTGTGTGTGTGTGTGTGTGTGTGTGTGCATTGATCCGTCCAACACAAACATCGCAGTGGCCTCTCTCGGCCTCCATTAGCAGTTGATTTCCAGTAAGTAATCGCTTCCTACCTTCTTCTCCATCAGACGATAGTTGCGGAGCATGAGATCAGGAACATCTCTTGTGCCGCCCAAGACCCAGATGACCTCTGCACGTTTGCTTACATTACCAAGGATCTGAAGAGTGGACACCACTTCTGCCATGTCTTCAGCACCGTGGAGGTGGTGAGTAACACAACTTTATCCTGTTATATATATATATAACCTGTATGAGACATTGAGGAAACACTGTAACTCGGTGGTTCTTAAACTTTTTCTGTCACGCTTCACTTTGGAGGAAGCAAAATGTTCGGGCCCCACCGCCCCGACAACATGGGAACAAAATGGTCCAACTTTTTAAAACTCCTCCATCCGCGTTTTTTTAATTAATAGATTAAAGAAAATTCAAATCCTTTTTAAGTAAACCAGATTTCTCCATCTGACATAAACTAATAACACGTGCGATCACCTTGTTAAAACAATGCAAATAAAGTCATATATGTGCAGAAAAGAACTCATATTTGGCAAAAAAGATGACCAAGGAAGCCGGTTGGGTTCCTGTTTTCTCCCCATAGTTTCATGTTGAAGTGCCCTTGAGCAAGACACTGAAGCCCCAGAGCTTCACAGCAGCACAAAGCTCCTTCATTACTAAAGATGCTAACATGCAGAGAATAATTCCCCCACTGTGGGATTAATAAAGGATTCTTAAAAACAAATTAGAATAATAATAGGTACCGTAATACCTCCGCGCCCCACTAGAGGGTCGCGCCCCACAGTTTGAGAACCATTGTCTTAAGATCTTCATATTGTTCTTGAGCTTTTTGTAAATCGCGGTCCTTTGTGGGACGTCCAGCCTCCCGCGGTTACATCTGTCTTGATTGACTCGCGGAGCGGCTTGATTGAAGGTCCTCTCCCGCTACGGAGGCATTTCCATGCACAGGCGGACAGAATATGTCGCAATTTGTGTCTCAGCTTGCGTAAAGGTCGAAGACGCTCTTTCCTCTCTTTTGGCAGACGGGACCACTGCAGCGTTTGGGATTCCTGCAGAGACGCAGTTTTAACTGAATTGTGCTCATCGGAGTTTGTTTGTTTTTTTACCATTTTGAGCCTTATTTATGTGTGTTGAGCGAGACGGCTCCATGTTGTGTAAAGAATGGCTTTTGCTTTCACTCTAAAAGATTCATGATATTCAAACAAGAGCCAAAAGATAAATTATACAATGCAACTATCCGAATCCTATCCCAATGTGGAGAGCAGCGCTTGTGTGTGCGATGCAAGTTGTTCAAAAAACAATAACACGACTGTAATCCTAAACAAATATTGAAACCGTCATAAGTCATTACAGAAGATTAAAGGTCGTTAGGGAAATGAAATGCTTTGTCGTGCACGCGAGCAAAGGGCACACACACACTGCGTCTCTTAAGGTTAAAGTAAAGTCAGTTTAGATTTTTTTAAACACACTGAATGAGCTGTTTTGTGTCAGTTTGCAGCTGTGTGGATTTCACTTTTTATTTATTACCAAGTCCTGACTTCACGTTCACTGTCTCCTGGTTCACACCCTTTAAAAAAAACAAAAACCCGGATGTTTTTCTTTTCGTTCACGTAGACGCAGACCTACGAGATCATCCTGACGCTGGGACAGGCGTTTGAGGTGGCCTATCAGATGGCGATGCAGGCCAGGGCCAGACACTACGTCCCGCCTACGTCTCTGAGCTCGGAGGTCATCGAGACCAAAGCCAGCCGCCCCGTCTCTCAGTCGTGGAGCAGCATGCGGAGATCAGCAGTGAGTACCACGCGACAACTCTTTCATTAAAAACAAAAAAAACACGCAATGTGGAACGTGTGTTAGCCGATGCCGATGTACGATCATAATTCAGAAACAGTACCAAGACCTCGTGACCGACCTTTTCCCCGCCAATCCCCAACAGGCCACCGACAAAAGAAAGATCCGCTGTGTGTGTGTGTGTGTGTGTGTGTGTGTGGTGGAAAGTGATGAGTCATTACTTAGCTACCAATTTCATCTCGCCCACCCTTAAACTCTGAGTCACTCTGATCTTTTTTTTCCTCCGATTTTTTTTCATGCATATGCAAAACATGATGGATTAATAGTTTTATTTGTTGTTTACGGGCGGGTCTGTGATTTCCTCTGGGACTTTTCTGATGGCTCAGCTGCTTTCGTCGGACTCATCCGCTGCCTCCCTCGCCATCGATCGAGTGTGACGCGTGAACGTTGTCCCGCGTACCCTGAGCGGCCGCGCCTTGATGCATTGACCTCTCCCCGGGGCTGCGTTTCACGAGCACTCGGGGATGGCTGTCACCCGAGAGCGCCGCCGCACGCACGCACGCCGCGAAAAAACCATCACGCTCATGCAGGGACACAAATCACTGTGTTTTACTACCTGCCTGTGAGGATAATATATGGAGGAATCACAGAGCTGCATAATGAGTCTGCTGGTTGTTTAGGTTTTAATTGAGGAGGGGGGAGGGGCTGGGGTCCTATCTGCTGCAATTTGTTTTAATGTTTTTTATGGCTATGTGAATGCTTTCAGGCTTAGTTGGTTCGAACGCAGTTTGCGATGTAGAGCCGCCCTCGACTAATCGTCCGCATTTGTCGCAGCCGACTGATTGTAATTTAGTCGAGTCGTTGTTTTTGGGGCAGTTTTATTCATGCCGACATAAATGTATCGAACACTTATGAGCACGTCCCTGACAAGCACTTGATTTATTAAAGTGGTGCTTTTACCTCTTAATTCTTTGTGGAGGAACTCAGTTTTACTGAGCTGTCGATTAAATCGACGAATTGACCAAAATTGTGTTTGTTGACAGACTTTCTTTGGCCGTCTCGCAAGTGTAAGAGTGACAGGTGTAAGATTTTAAATGTGGTTTCAGACTGAGGTAGACAAACACATTTACTGAGACTAGACACAGAGTATATAGAAGTGTAGTCTCTGTGTTAGAGCTGATCATGAAATATCAGCTGGACTGACAATCAACGTTTAAAAAACTATTCAGTCTAACCACTGAGGGGGCTGCAGGGGGCCCAAAGACCAACGGACAATTTGTTTACGGCCCTGATAAAAGAGTAAATATTAAAAGGAAAGAAGAAGAATATCAATACAACACCAGCTTTCACATTTTCTGAACTGTTTAAAATAATATTGTGCTAAAAAGTCTGCAAAGAAACCAGTTGTCTGTGTAGAAAACATGGAAATAAAGAAAAAAGGCATTTGTTTTATATATATATACATATATATATATGAAAAGGAATAATGCAACAATAGACTGTTGTTGACATAACCCCGTTTACATAGCTTGTCCTTCGAAAGTTACATGAACAAAACCAGCGCCGTGCAGACGAGGTCCCGGCAGAGCGTTTGACAAACGTAATCTGAAGTGAGCGAGGCCGGAGCTGCTGGAGCGCACGGAGGCCGCCGAGCTAAAGTTAGCCTTCACTCCAGGTCTGGCCTCCACACTGAGAGAAAACCATCCAAGAGCTTGACAGCCCCGCCGCGCGGGGGAGACTATTAGCCAAAAAAAAGACACGCTGACACGACGTAGGATGTTTGTTTGTGGGGTATATTTTGTCTATTCTGCTAACAAGCGATGAATGTCTCCTACTGGATTCTCTTGTGTGTGAGTCCGATGCCTTCAAATGCTCTGTCCCTCTGCACTCTCTCGTTTTTTTTAACGTGTCTTTGTTCTTGTCTTCTTGGTCCTCCTGCCTCCCAGGGTGCCCCTCCGCTCGAATGCCGCTGCTGTCACTGTCACACGTGTACCACCCACCGTCCTTCCTTCCTCCCGTTGCACTCTGTTAGCCCCGGAGTCCAGGTCCTTCTCTTTCCTTTCCTCTATTCAAATCACCACACACATCTGCTTACGCATCAATCCCACCCCTTCTTTTACTTTTGTTGTTGTTGTTGTTGTTGTTGTCGGGGTGCCAGCAGTGCACTTTTGTCTCGTTTTGTGGTTTTTAATATTTCAACCATCAACATTCTCCTTATCCTTTTGCTTTCCCATCGCTCATCTTCATCCTACATCTCAAGAGTTGAAGTTTTAAACACATTCAGGGAAGAGAGGCCTTCATGATTGTGATGATTTCACCGTCTCTGTTCAAGCTTCTGTGAGGACTGTTGGCTTCATGGTGTCAGTGAGGGTTCGTACACAACAAAGATGCTTGGAGTTGTTTCTGTCAGGTGGTTTTAAGCTTTTCTTTGATATTTGTCTTTTTTTTAAGACATGTTGAACTGAAGATATCCTTCATATGCAGAGAATTCTTTAAATTTAAAATGCCTATTTTGTGATTAAACTTTTTTTTTTTGTGGTCCATTTCAAAATCACGTGAAGCTCAGAGTAAATCAGTATCAATCAGCATACCGTAAAAGTCGGGTTACAAGCCGCTGCTAGCTTCGTTGGGTGTCACCGCTAGCTCCCCGCTGTAGCCGGCTAACGCTGCTACTAGCTCTCCGATAGCGCTGCTATTATCTCTGCTGCTAGCTCTCCAATAGCACCGCTGCTAGCCTATCCGCTAGCTCCCTGCTAGCTCACCGACAACCACCGAAGATAGCGGTACCACACCCGGCTCGACGCCCGACTCGGCCACCGGCAGTAGCAGCAGCGGGGAGCTAGCAGCAGCGCTAGCTCGCTACAGCGAGGACACCCACCGAAGCTAGGAGCGGCTTGTAACCCCACTTTCACAGCATACATGTGTTTTGACTGCTTACATTGCGTTTGTCTGAGCCACTGGTGTGTAGAGCACATGTTGCTTTTGAACCCACTAATCAGTACATCTTTTAACTCCCGGAGGGTTTCGTAGCTTTTGTTTTTACTGCTCCTGCTGCTGCCTTCAGAGGCCGAGCGTATTTCCTGTCAGACATCCTCCATGTTGTGGATTTTGAGCCTCTTGAGTGTCTGTGATTTATAACATGATCACCGGACCCGCAACCTCTGAATCCGCATGCACGTGTGTGAGCCGAGGACTCGTCAGTGTGACGCGATGGCCTCCACTGCCGCCCGTCTCACGCCCTCCTCCTCTCGTCCCTCCTCCCTCCCTCCTCCCCCCCCTTCGGCAGATCGACCCCCTGGAGATGGACGCAGACATGCAGTCTCTGGGCAGCACCACCTGGCTCTTGGACCAGCGGGACTCCCACAGGCGCCCCGTCAGCACCAAGTACGAGACCACCATATTCTGAGGCCGGGATCCCCACGGGCGCCCCGCAGCACCCCCCCGTACTTCCCTCTCCCCTCTTCTGCATCCGA
Organism: Clinocottus analis; assembly: GCF_023055335.1. NCBI lineage: Eukaryota > Metazoa > Chordata > Actinopteri > Perciformes > Cottidae > Clinocottus > Clinocottus analis. The sequence goes on from NW_027176042.1 coordinate 20,874,900, forward strand.
TTCTTTATTTATCTCACACACGCACACAAACACACACATTTATACATGCGAGCCCCGTGCCTTCTCACTGTGATGGTATAACATCCCTCAGGGCGGCCTACTCCTGCACCCTCCCTTGCCCTGCCCGGCGACCCACGCCGACCTCTTTACCCGCCATGACAAACACACCTGCTCTCCCACGCCTCCCCAAAACCCTTGGCAGCCCCTCCCCCCTCCACACTCACCTGTTGCTGCTGCAGTCGATGGCGGAGCCCTGGACCGGATGATCCTGGACTGATCTCATTTTACAGTGGCCCTGCTCTCTCAACCAAACTGCCTCTTCCTCCTCATCCTCCTCCTCCTCCTCAACTTGCATCTGCCTCCAAATCCTCGATGTCTACCAGAGGTTGCATCTTTATTCTTCTTCTTCTTTCAGGCCATTTTTTTTTTTTTTTTTTTAGTATTATTGATTCTCTGCAGGCAAAACAATCATTTTATATTTTATTTTTCTGTGTTTCCAGAAAAAAAATGTAGTTTATTGAGTAAACTACAGACGTGAGTGCAATACCAAACGGGACAGTGTGTTAGAGGAAAAGTTTAACATTTTGATAAAAGCTTATTCTTTGGAGTTAGAATAATGTGAAGCTACAGCCAGCAGCAGGCTAACGTAGCTTAGCATAAAGACTGGAAATGGAGGGAAACGCGAGCCTGCCTCTGTTCAAAGATTTTAAAAAAATACTACCGGTAAATAATCCAATGGCGCTTTGTCGTTTTTACATTTAGGTTTTCCTACGTATTAATGAAATGACATAACGCGTGTTAATTCGCGAGCTTTGTAGCTGGTCAGAACCAGATTAGCCGTCTCTATCTGTTTCCAGTCTCTGTGCTAAACCCAAGTTCACCGGTGAGTGGTGTCAATATTGTCCAACTGTCGAACTAATTTTCCCCCCGAAAACGTTGAACTTTCCCTTTTGAACGCGTCCTTTTGATATCGCTCCGATCGAAGGTTTCATCATAATCAAAAAAAGCATGAATCTTTTTTTTTTTTTTTTTTTGGTTTCTGAATTGTTTGGTTGTTTTGCCTCAAGACGGTTATATATTTTTTCTTTCTCCATCTTTTTTAGCCTGTCCTGTCTTACCAGGCATCTACCACTGTGAGGCACTATGAGGAGGCTGCTTTGCTCGCACGGGATGCAGGACGGACTCTTTAATCAATGAAAGACAAAACAGCAACGTGCAGCAAACAACCTGCTTTTCTTATTTTCTAAGCATCTGTACAATACTCACAACAACACGATGGATTGTGAACCCAATCGCTGATGTCTGAGCTCAAACGGAAAACGAGAACTCAACCCGCAAACACACACACACACACACACAAAGGAGGACAACTTTCCTACACTTTCCCAGAGGACAACAGCCTTACGTCATTTTGGTTATCTATAATCAACTTCTCCCCCTCCCTCTCCCTGAATACAACAACTGCACGCCCCCCTGCTTCAAAAAGAAGAAAAAAAGACATCACTTCTGATTCCCCGCTGTGTTGATTTGACTGACGATGATGATGTCGTTCTTATGATGGTACAGTTTTGTCCAGATGAGAGTTTTTCGCTCTGGCCTTTTCGTCCACCTCGTCTGCGGTCTCTCAGCATTCATTGTAGCACCGAGAGAGACCGGCGATCCACGTCTTCTACTCGTCAATTTAGAAAAGTTAAAAAAAAAAAAAAAAAAGATGAATAACACTGTGTTAAAACGTGGCACTTTCCCTTTTAATACCTTCTTTTCTTTTTCTTACGGTGCAAATAGTGCATTTTGTGATACTCTTTTGATAGATTGATACACCTAGATTGAGATACTTTTGGAAAAAGAGCGATTTTAAAAAAGGAGGGATCGTGAAAAGGATCCCAGCGCCGGTACAACCCAAGGCAAAAAAAAAAAAAAGCAACCCACAACAAAGAGAATACTACCAAACATAACTACACAACCCAACTGAGTGTACCGACATTGGATCCACAAACCTGATTTCATTTGACTCGCATATTAATGAGCCTGGAGCACAATTTGGTGCACATTTCCCAACATAGCATCTTATTATCATGATTACATGGGGAGGTATCGCACCAATTTAGAATTAGTTCCAGTACACAGCGAAAGTATGTCACTTGAAAACGAGCGTCAGCGGAAGAAGATTTAATTCCACGACATTTAAAAAGAGCCAAATCGATGTGTTTGCGCCGGTGTCGTGTTAACGCGAATGGATTTGTTATGCTGAGAACGTGACATGGTTTGGGTTTTTTTGGGGGGATTTAAAAGAAAGAAAGGAGGATTTCCTTCCTCGCACTGTGACTCAAAGATGCTCGTCGTGGAGTCGACACACATCCGTTGGTCCTCCCCTCTGTGCACCGCTACCTGCCGTGTGTGCTCGTATGCCTTGTTTGGACCCGTTGCCGTCACATCACTTGTCTGCCGTCCTCGTTCGTTCCTGTGTGTGTGTGTGTCTGTCTGTGTGTGCGCTGTCAGAGATGTGAGGTATCAAGCTCCTCTCTCCGGAAAGACAGCGTGTCTGGAGACTGACTGTTAAGATGTAACTGGTGTGTGTGTGTGTGTGTGTGCGGTACTGTGGCTGTGTCATTGCCACTTTGTTCTGACTGTTAGCTTCCACTGACGATGCATGTTGGCAGTGCGTGTCTGTGTGTGCGCGTGTGTGTTTTCTGTACCCTTTGATGCACTTGGCCTGAGCAGTCTGTGTACGTACTGTAGCAACGTCTCGTCTCTTCTCGCCCATCTGCCATTTGCTTTTTTTTGTTTTTTTTTTACGTTCCCTCCTCTCTCTCTCCTCGCTACACACCACCACAGCGATTCACCCTCATCCCTCCAACGTCGCCATTGTCCTCATCCCTCCCAACATTTTTGTCACGTATGTTCTTCCATTTTGTGCGTCACCAAGACAACCTGCTCTAGAATGGAGGCATAATATTAAAAAAAAAAAAAGAAGAAGAAAAAAAAAGCATTACACTTTAATGAGCAGCAGCTATTTAAAGCAAGTTTTGGTGGCATGATTTGGCTGTGCATGGACCAGTCCTTTTTGTTAACATTGGTGTGTTTCCTTGTGTAGCTCACCCCAGCGTTCAAGTTTCCGGATACCAAGCTGTGAGTTGAAGGGGAGCGGCCGATGCGAGTGTGTGTGTTGAGCTGTAGTGGGCCGAGCAGTGCAGAAGAGGTGTAGAGAGAGAGAGAGAGAGAGAGAGGTAGGCCTCATGCAATGTGCAGGGCCAACCAGACATTTAGATCTCACTCTGTGCACCCTGATCACCCCGCTCTGCTCCTCCGCTGCCCCTCATAGGAAACGACCCCAACACGCTGATCAAAGGTCCCCACATCGCTGGCTAATCAGGACCTGTGTATCACTGCTGTCTTGAGAGAGGTCGGTCAGAAAGAAAAAAGTGACTTTCTGACCTTGTCCTGTCGGTGCTGTGATGTTCAGAGCAGTGCTTTTCAACCTTTTGTGAGCCGCGGCACATTTTATACAATAAAAAAAATAAAAATAAATCACACCAACAACGGAAAAAAAGTTACAAAATGTCCCATCGTAGCGTAATACAGCGTATGCGGCGGGTCATTACGGCGCTACCTGCTGGCATGAACGAGTATTTACTCACCCGGCCTGCCGCTATATTGCAGACTCAGACGCTCAGACGATGGCCACATTATTTGCGGCAACTAAATAATATTATTTTGGATCGATTCAAGTGAAATTGGACATTTTCCCGCGGCACAGTGGTTGAAAACCACTGGTTTAGAGCACCGTCGACCAAAAATAACCAAGACCATTGATGAACATGTCTACTGATTCAGGTCTATTGGCGATAATGACTGTCAAGAGGTTATTGAGGGTCAACGGACATGCGACAAAGTGTAGAGAGAACAAAAAAAACTACAAGTCAAACTACCAGCATACAATGCTTTGCCCATGTTTGTGGACAGAGCGCAGCTTTGTCTATGAAAATGTGATACTGTTTCAAATTTCAAAGCAATATTATATTAATGAAAAATTAAATAATACAATGACAAAAGAGTCCCTCTCAAGTCTGTTGTCAGCATTGATTTTTGTTTTATGGTTAAAAAAAAAGAAGTAAAAACCACAGAAGCGTTACACACCAGCTGTTTCAACTTTAAAGTGAGCGATGTAACAACATGGCGACTTTTATTGTACAACAGTGTTTCCCTGCTGCGCAGATTAGTGGACGGTGCAACTAATATACCAACAAGAGACGTGTGTGTGTCTGTGTGTGTGTACTATTTAGTGTTTTACATTCAAGGCACGGAGCGCTGCGTCTGAACACAGATCAATATTTCCTCTCTGACTCGAGCGGTTTCACGTGTTGAACTCGTTTTATTAAAACGACTTCCTGATGATAATCGTTCTGCTTTCAAGTTTCAGACGATGACTTTTTTGTCGTTGTTGTTGTGTGTATTTAAAGTACGCATCGGTGTGTTTATTTCCGTACATTATGAAAGGACGCCAGCCGAGTCGTGACAGTTTCAAAGTGCAGCCGGACAAGTTTTTAAAGGAGAGTAATCTGTTGCTTTCCGTTTGAACTTTCAGGTTGTTTTTGTGTTTCGGCTCAGCTCGTGTTGAGTGGATACCGGATACATTTCTAATAATTATATTATTATATACAAGTGTATCCAGTAACTATTCCCCCAGAATGCTGATTAAAATGTGCCGGGGTGAACTGTGACGCCGAGCCGAATCTTGATTTGTTTGGCGGAGTGAAAAAAAAATGGAAAGATTAATACATTTCTATATTTGTTTAAGCACCTTCCACTAATCTCACCTGCAGGTGAAACATTGAGAATATTTTTTGGTTTATAAACAAAAGATGCCAAAAAAAAAATTAAACAAATATTCAGAAAAAAGTGCACTCTGTCTTTGGACGTCTATAAACAGCCAGCTACGTATATTAAAACTATTATTTACAAACTTAGCATAATCTTTGGTACTTTTCCTGAGGGTGTTTATCTAAACTAAGGTTTTTTTTCAGACCTTTTCATTTCATAATCGGTGTCTTGTTGTGACTCTTTTCCTTAGCAACACTAACATCTATTTGTTCCTCTTGTCCGGGTTGAAAGCCGTGTTCATTCTGTTTCACGCATTTTGTTTTCCTCGTGTTTTGTGCTCTCGAATGTGACGTCAAGATGCACCAATGCAATAATAATGAATCTGTTTTTTGTTCAAACACCTAAAAAATATATAATATACCATTTGTTTTTTTTGTTTTTTTTAAATCTGCAGACTGTAAATGTCTTTTTTTTTTCTTCCTCTTGAACATTCTCGCTCACTGTATTTACACTGTCGCCAACGCATTCAATGCCGAATGGCATCTTATGCCGAGGTCACCGGGAGGTCGCGTGGGTCGGGGCCTCGGCTTAGCGCGAGTCCTCCTCGGTCTCGGCCTCTCCGGTCTCGGCCTCTCCGGTCTCGGCCTCTCCGGTCCCGGCCTCCCCCGGTGGGAACAGCAGTTTCCTGAGGACGGGCGCGTAGAAGGGACCGAAGACGCTTCGGTTGAAGTGGACGATTCGCCCGAAGGCCGCCCCCAGCTCGGCCAGCTCGGCGCCCACCGGCCCGAGGGCAGCGGGCGGCTCTGGACTCCTTTTAGCGAGGCCGCCCTGCAGCGTGGCCCGGAGGAAGCCCTGCGCTCTCTCCCCTGTGTTTGATGGAAGGAGGGATGAGGGGGTGGAGGGAGCGAGCGAGAGAGAGAGAGAGAGAGAGAGAGAGAGAGAGAGAGAGAGAGAGAGAAGGGAAGAAGTCGTCACTCTGCGGCAAGACACGAGTTTGAAAAACATCCACGTGGACATGTGATGACCCAAACTCAATGACATTTTAACGCATGTTCTCTCCTACAGATTAAAATATACTACCATATACCACAATATTCTGTGACTGTTTTGAAAAATCTGTATTTTTCTTTTCATGCCAAAATGGCCACACACACAAAAAAAAAACAACAACTCTGGTTCCTTCTCCTGAATGTGAAGATTTGCTGCTTTTTCTTTTTTTTTTTTATGTATGAGGGCAAACATAGTTTGGCACTGTTGGTTGCAGAAAAGGATCGAAGCGATGATGTCACCGCAGCTGTCAATTAGGAGAATAATGGAAGAATAATTAACCAATAATGAAAATGGCCGTGACTGGCAGGGCGCGTTTCTCTAATCCAATGAAAATGGTGCAGCATTTTCTCTTCCCCGCCTTTAAAATAAATACAACTAACAATCACCATACTGGTGTCGCACCAGCTTTAAATACATAAGAAACATATCTTGTATGCAGGTTTTTACTCCCCCCCCCCCTTCTTGTGCTCGGCCTGACCTATGAGTGTGCGGACGGGGTGGTCGTGCTTCCACAGCTCGGATATTTGTCCCTTCAGCAGACGCCGGCTCTCCTGAGGCGGCGCCGCTCCTCCCCGGCCGCTCAGCGCTTCGGTCACCAGCCGCAGCGCCGTCTCCCCGATCCCCTTCAGCGCCCCCTTCAGGTCGGCTTCCCTGCAGCGCCAGAAAGCGGCGTGAGGCTTTTATGAGAGGAGTAAGTCACAGCCTTATGAATTCATCCATTAACAAGGAGTGTTGAGTCCTGGGAGCAGTGGAAGTCAATAAATAAGGGTCTTTAATAACGTCGAGGTCTCTCTGGTTTGGATTGAATAAAATTACATTTTAATCAAGATGATTAGGATTTGAGTAGCAGCCTGTGCTGCATTTTATTGGAGCGTGGAGTGCAAGCTGGATATCACAAACCGCTGTTCCACTAATCACGACGGGGCTCCTCTCGAACAGAAAGAATGAGGTTAGCTGGATCCGTTGTGACGGGTCAGTTGTCTCCTGTCACCTCCGTCGGTTTGCTTCTCGTACACGACCTGCTCCCCTTGACAGCCAGTACAAGCAATCACCAAATCCTCCTCTTACCTGGCGTGACTGCCCTCCAGCAGGACAGCGACGGACCGCCTGAGTCTACCTACAAACCCTGGCAGGGAGAAGACGGCGTCCCCGCACTGCGCGTCGGTCAGCAGCAGCACCGACGCCTCCAGCACCAGCACCTGGAGCCGCCGGCCCAGAGCGTCCAGGCGGGCGCGGTCCATGAGCAGCGTCTGCGTGCGGAGGTCAAACGGGTCATCACGAGGGGGATCGGCAGCTCGAATTGGAGCCAACGGCCACAGCGAGATGGAAGCAGTGAAAAACCTGAGATCTACTACTTGGGGGGAAAAAAAGTAAAACACAATTTGTTTAAAAAAAAAGTAAAATAGGATAAATATGTTGTTTTGTTTTTACTAGTTGTCGAAGGAGCAGAGAGTTTAAACTAGTTAACTAACAGTAATAGATTAATTTCTCAATAGCTAAGGTAGCCTAAGAAATTAAATGAGTAAATGTCCAAACGTATTATACACTATATATAAATACTATTGTTCACTAAAATAAATGGAAGAAATGTTTCATAAATGTTCAACCATAATATATATATATATATATATATATATATATATATATATATATATATATATATATATATATATATATACACATACATATATATGTCTATATGAATATATATACAATTTTACTTATATATACTGTATATATATGTATGTAAATATACATATTATATATATATATATATATGCATATATATGTATATATATATACATACATATATATATATATATAGATATATACAGTATATATGTATATATACACATATATGTATGTATATACTGTATATATGTGAAAGAGTAAACTTATTTGTAAAAATAAATGGATCTGTGATTTAAACGCATCCATGTGGAAGTAACACAAATGCAAACCTGATTGAAAAACACCTCAACATTCAGTTTAATTCTATGAAGATATTCGTCCGCTAACGACGTCGGCTCGTCTTCACTGAGCAGCGTGAAGTAACCTGGAGTTTAAAATCAGTTCAAATTAGCCGACTGGCGGCGTGACGGGTGAAGTTGATGAAGGAGCGTCTGAGCTCATCTGACGGGGCTGCGTCAGGGCATCAGACCGGAGAGGTGCTGCTCCAGCCCTAATGCGCTGTCACATGCCTGAACATGCAGCGGGGCGAGGAGGAGGCGCAGGAGGACGAGGAGGATGAGGAGGAGGAAGAGGACTGTGTGTGAGGGGCCTGAATATTTCCCGACGATCAATAAAATATCGCTCAATTGGAATTGCAAAGTGCGGCGTGACGTCGTATTGTCCGCGGGCTGACCTCGGGATATCTCTGGTCCCGCGGGTCCCAGCGCAGCAGACGCATGGCGGCCCGGTCGAGGACGGCGATGGCGCTGACGGGACCTTGGCTGTCGGGACTGGAAGACTCAGACCGAGCTGCGGACGCCGCCGCCGCCGCCGCCGCCGCCGCCTCTTCTTCTGCCGCCGCCGCCTGAAGCCAAGCGGTGGTGTCGTCCAGAGAGGCTGAAAGGCAAAACAGTCAAATGCGTGACCAACGGTTCCTCGCGTGGGGTTTTCAGAGCGATACAGACACAGTCGGGGTTTAAAGGTGCAATGTGTGAAACCCTCCCAGCATTCGCAGTTCAAAACAAACTATTTAAACGAACACGACCAACAGAACGGAAAGACGCCGATGTTTCGTCACTAAGAAAACAGTCCCGTTGTGTAATTCCACTTCCACCACTAGAGGCGATAGTGAGCCGTCGGGCTGTCGGGCTACTTATTGATAGTTTGTTTATTGGATTTAATCCAAAGTGTCCTTTGCCGCCGCCACAACGAGACAGCTCCAGCAGCGGTGAAACGCTAACCCGGATTTGTTCGGAGCGTGTGGCAAAGAACTACAAATCCAAGCTTTTAATGTCCGTTTAGGCAGCATGGGGAATAAAACCAGTTAAATTAAGTTTACGGCACGTTTGCTTCACTCACTCTCGCAGCAGCTGTGAAACGATGAGGAAATTACCTTTTTAAAAATAGACTGGCACCGCCTCTCTATAACAACTAAGACATCACCGGTATGAGAGAAAACATTCATGAACCAGAGTAATTCATAGACTAAAAAGATGTATTTTGGAGGACACTCTGATTAGCCAGCTGTCCCGAGACAGAATATCTGAGCCAGGGGTCACTGATTGGGTCTCCATCACTTAATCTACGAGGAAGCTGGAGAACAAAAAAAACTCCAGAAGGGATGGCGCTTCAGAGCGACAAGGGTCAAAATCTGAATAATTGAAAAGAATAAATTCCAAAGTGACAAAGTCACCTTCATCGTCCATCATCAGTCGCACAGACGCCGCAGATTTAAACACCCTTCCTCACCCGGCTGCCGGTCCAGGATCTGCTGGAACTTGGCCCTCTCGTACTGCACGGCCTGCTGCAGGAGGTGAGGCCTCAGGCTCTGGATGGTGAAGTTCACCATGTCGGTCTTCATCAGGCCCAAGACGCGGAAGATCTCCCTGAGGGAAAGAGGAAGGCAGTTTTAAAAGGGAAACGCGCTTTAACGAAAAAAAAAAAAAGAGGACACAAAGCAGACGAGGAAACTGTGTTGCACTTGTCAAAACTGAGGAAGTGTGAATAATGTCAGGCAGTTAGTTAAATATAGGGGTGGGGGGGGGATCGATACGGCATAGTATCGCGATATTTTATTGATACACAGAAGCCGAGTATCGATCTGTTATTGAATCAATTCTAAACGTTTTGGTGACATTTTTGTTGACAAAGTTTTTCTTTGGGGACAATTTGCGGTTGAAAAAAAATGTAATACACCGCACTATATCGCAATACTCAATGTATCGCGATAATATCGTATTGGGACTTAAGTGTCGTGATGATATTGTATCGAGGGACGTCGGAAAAATGTGTAGCGACCAGCTTTAATGAACTGAAAGTTAAACCTCTATCAGGAAAATAAAGAACATTTCCTGCATTTTAGATGTGATGAAAGATGATGTTTTATTATATATGACAAAGTTCCGTCTGGTATCAGTATTTTGTCCCTCACCTCAGGAGCTCCACGGGGTCCCCGAGGCCCCTCAGGGCCCCGACCTCTGGGTCACGTACGGGTGCGCATAAGGACGCCATGGTGCTGGCGATGTAACCCGCCAGCCGGTGGAGGTCCAGAGCCCCGTGATGGACCTGCTGCCGGATCAGCTCCATGTCCAGCACCTCGTCCAGCTGCGCTCTCAGTCTGACGTGGCCCGGCAGCAGCAGGGACTGAAGCATCTGAGAGGAAATATTAGCCGTAAGAAATCCAGGATACAGTAACGCCACAGATACGTGTGAGGTCGTGTAGAAACGTTGTCGCTGTTGGATGAGCAGTGACACGTAGATTCGTCCCGCTGCGTGCAAACCGCAGCTTGATGACGAGTCTTTAATTACGGTTTTTAAGGGTTCTCGTCAAATGATTCACAATGTCGAGTCTCCGAAGTATGCAAAGTAGTTTTCCATCCCTCAAATATACACAAAACTCGGCGTCTGTCAGACGAGCTCCAAGCCGACTGTGGCACAAAACATCATAGAGTAGCATTTATATTTAATGTTGTACACGGTCCCTTGTTAATCAAATGAATAAATAAAAAAGACTGTAATTGATAGATTAAAGGAATGTAGGATGACATTTTTGGGAAATAGGCGCTTTCGTGCTAAGAGTTAGATGAGGAGCTTGATACCAAGAAATAGACATCAGATAGGACCAAATGACTGTCTTTGTAATCACTATCAATCAGTGTGAATCGATTTATCAAAAACAAACATATTCAGTTGTGTTCCTGAGATTTTAATATGTATTTCCCTCTGAATGGCAGAGAGCTCGACTGTCCGTCCTGTAGCCTCTTTGCATCTCCAAAGCGCGTGAGGACGAGTGGGGTCAAAGGTCGCTGCTCCTGCCGCTGAGTCGCCGCCGTGCACACTTACGGTCTTGACTTCCTGCAGCAGGGTGACGGCGTGGCTGTAGTTCGGAGGATCGCTGCTCAGCTGCTCCTGCAGACTGTCCCAAAACGCCCGGTGGACGATCTCCGTCACTCTGCCCTCCAGGCTGCAGAAAGAGGAGTGTGAGTGTGTGTGGGGGGGGGGGGGAACAAACCAACGCACAGCTCAAAAGAGACTTCACTCTTTATTAATTTGGGATATAAAGATACCCAAGGTCACTTTGGGTGTGTTTTTCTTGCCTGTCGGTCGGAGGGCTCCTGGGTCTGAAGCAGAAGTCTCGGTTCAGCACTATCTCGTGTGCGAGGTTCAGGTTGGAGAGGCAACTTTCCAGCTCCATCAGACGGGATAATGAGGCGGTGGGTGGGCTCCCTGACACCCCAGACAGGACACACACATACACACACACACACACAGATAATTAAAGCTGCCACGGTGCCAGTAATTCAATTACTAACGGCCCCCATGAACGTGCCGCTACACAATAACGGCCGTAATAAAGCGTCACACCTGTGGGAGAGTCCAGTTTTTCCAGACAGGGAAGGTCCGGAGGGGAATCATCGGCGGCCTCGTCTCTTTGATTTGGCATTTCAGCAAAAGTCTAGACATTTAAATAAGCCAGTGTACGCTATAATTAACAATAGATTAATGGACAATAACAATGCCACAGTGTAGAAATACTGGAGTTGCATTGGGAAATCATGAATAAGCAAAAGAAGCAGGAAATGGAAATACTTGAGAGTAAAAGTACCTCAAGATCACAGTGCTGGACGCAAGTACAACTTTGACTACTGCTTTATACTTTTAGAGGAAGATATTGTACTTTTTCTTCCACTATTTTCATTGCAAACTTAAATAGGAAGCAGTAATATTCCATCAATGCATCAGTAAACAAAGTAATGTATCTGAAATTTGCTTCACACTCACAAACTCTAACATTGCAAGGCTCTTTATTAAGTGAAACAGAATAATATAATATCCTACAACAAGAAAAAAAAATGAAATGAGCAATTGTGCATAAAGACTACTTTGCATTTTTAGATACTTTGGGAACATTTAGTTGATACTGCCTCACTGTAATTAAATGAAAGTAAAGGTTGATCTAATGTAACGTTACCACAATTATAAAAAAGCAAAGGTAAATAAAAACGAGCATAAACTGACAATGTAACGACAATAAAACACCTTTCAGAGACGAACTTACCTGTGGTTGTTTGTCCGGTCAATTTATTTTAAACATATATATGAAAAAAAAAGGGAAATTACAAGCTAAAAAGTGACACACCCCGTTTCTACCGTCTAAAAGTATCTCACCGAGACTGTAACAACATCAGCGTTAAAGTTTGAACCTGGGCTAAACCATTATACAAATAATGTGGGGGTGGTTAACAAAATACAGCTATTTCTATCGTTTAGACACTTTATCTAAACCTGTTTAGTACATTTGTGTCGTGATGTTAATACGAAGATAAACGCATTAAATTTACTTTTATTAATTTAAATGTATAATACATTAAAAAAAAGACGAGGCTTCGTTTGGTTTGGTCCGTTTCTCAAATCAAATCAGTGGGCGTGTCAGCAGCGTGTCTCTGCTGCGTTGAAAACAAACAGAATAAAAGACTCGTTTTGTCCTCGGTCTCTGATTGTACCTGTTCCCCGTTTGTTCAGTGAGGAACAGAATAGAAAGCGGTCGGTGTGTTTGTATAAAAGGTCCATTGTACGAGACAGTTGTGTGTTAAAACAGCTGGAAATGTCGTGTTTCCTCTGAACCAGGAACTTCGAGACAGAATAGAGACAAATACAATGTGCAGGACGAGCACAAACCAGTCTATAACCCAAATATTGGTGCAATATACTGTACATTATTTAATAAGCATACCCCTTTCTCAATACTATCCATGTACAGTGTACCTTACGTGCTCCCAAATCCCTCACACGGTGTACAACGCATGCACTTTGAGAATCAGCTTTAATGGCCATGTACATGTTCACATACAGAGGACCAGCTGCTCAACCTCCCGTCCCGTCTTCTGCAATCCTGTCCCTAAAACATCTATTATTGAAGCCCATTTCTGCCACTGTGATGAAAAAAAAATAAGGATCCTGCAAGTCATAATTATGACTTGCAGGATCCTTATTTTTTTTCTTAACTTGTTCATCACAGTGGCGGAAATGAGCTTTCATAAGAAATATTGTCGGATTTGTGTCAGTTAAACATTTTTTTTAAATGTGTTTGTGTATTTATTTTTCTGGGGGTCCTTAACATTTGACATTGCTTTTGCTTCTTTTTTTATTATTATTACTAGTGCTGTAATAGCCTGGTAGATGAGTTGGCAACCATCTATAAAGCAAAACATCTGTCCTGTTGTGAGTCTCTTATGGTCTTTGTGTCACAACTTGTTCATCCGACCTACTTCAGACTCGCTGGGGACTGAAAAAAAGGGAGTGCTGAGACAAATGTAGTGCAATTCAGACATGCGATTAAATATGAATAAACTTTGAATAAACACGCGGGAGCAGGGGGGCGTGGCTTCAGGCTGGAGCACGCACTTAACTCCTGCTCCTGGATGCTGTGTGTTACTGTGTGTTACTATGTGCTACTGTGTGCTAAAGTCCTGAATACTACTTGGAAGCGGGATGAAGCGTCAGCCAATCTTTGTCCTCACTTCCACTGAGGCCCGGCGTTGTGTTGAAGTCGGTTTCCATGTCGGATGATGTTTCTCTCCAGAGCCTTAGTGATGCGTCTGCTTAGTTAATTGCCTCCAATACATCTTCTATATTACATATTGAGTCTGTGGAAAACTTCAGCAGAGCACTGGAGCGTGAGGTAGGGTTGCCACCGGGTATTTCAAACTTAGATACACAACCATAACACAACCCTAATAGATCAGATTGAGTTATTTCCTTACCTTTCCTGCCTTTGAGAAGGGACTGAGACATTGAAATGCACTTTTTCACACAGACATATGCAAAAAAAAAAATGCCCCAAGACAGAAATGTATTGCAAATTATTTATAATTGCAAAATGTTGTGTACAAACTGTTTTGATAAATACAAGCATTTGACAAAGCCTCATCTAAAAAAAAAGAAAAAAGGTTGACCTTCCATCACAGCCACAAAACACAAATAGATTCAAACATACTTCATTAGACTAAAAAAAAACATTAACTCCCAGGCCATGATATCTATACATTTGCATATTTCAAATTATTGAACACAGTTAAATTTCTGTTTTAAAATAAAAAGGATAACTTAAAGAGCGTCACACTTAGCCTCAGTCTTTCCCCTGTACACACACACACACACACACACACACACACACACACACACACACACGTGTTTGCATCGCCGCGCAATTTACGCTCCCGCTCGAGGTGAAGTGTCTCGTAACGTTAAAGCAAATTTTTTTTTTTAAAAGAAAAAATAAGTGCCAAAAGTCGGGCCGTGTGCAGAGAGCGGCACGCCCGAGTTGTTCCTCAGATAACTTAAGTGTCCTTCCTATGAAACCCCAGACGAGAACTAAATGTCACATTCTAGTAGATCCTTTTTGAAAAATCATTCGTGAGCCGTTTTAAAAACCTACAGGTGAAAAACTGGAGCGTTCCTCGTGAAAGAAGGAAATCATTGTCGCTTTCTCTGCGTCGGAGCTTTGTGTTTCGAAGAGCTGCGAGTCGTATTGTGAGAAAAGGCCAAGGAGTACCGGCTCAATAAAAAATTATTGAATGCAATTTTCTGTTGCCAGCCACATACAGAGAGAAAGAGCTCTCTTTCATTCACACAGACTAAAAAAAAACACCTCTAATAATATCATCATAATTCATTCAGACTTCACTGGCGTTGTCTCAATGCCGTAACGTGACCCCACGTGTTCTTTCGGCTTTCTTAGTTTTATTTAAGTGTTTTGTTTTGTTTTTCTTCTCCACGGGAACAAAATCCGAGATTTTATCAAGGAGTCTCCACTGGAAGCGTTTAAGAAAGGCCGTAGCATCCTCACCTGGTATTAATAAGCGCTCTTGTTATCGAAAGCTCTGCCCTCGTTACGGGAAGATATTAAAAGAGCGGAATAAGTACACAACCCTGCATGTCTTGGGGGGTCAAAGAAATGCCCTGCTGCTCCACGTGGGACAGTATCAGGTGGCTTTTACACCTCGTTGTGATCAGAAACAACCAAATCAGGTCCGCTGGATCCAACAGAGGCCCCAAAAATGCAATGCGGTGTGCATGCACTTCAGGGCTGTCATCCAATATTCTAAATATAAGTATAAATATCCGATTGGGTGGGCTCAGAGAGACAGAGAGGCCGTGTCCGAACAGCGAGCGCCACGTTGTAGCTGTACGCTTCAGATTGGGCGTCCCGCATTTGTACTTTTTATAAACCAGAAAAACACACATTTTATATCGCGAGAGCTCCTGGTAACGACACATACGATATAGCAAACCGCCAAAATATCCCTCCGGCTGGTTGCAACTTCACCGATCAGCTGTTCCTCGTCAAAAGCATCAAGAATAAACAGAACCAAGGCGTCTGGCGCAAGTTCAGCTTCAAACTCACGCCCACTTCGGACACGGCGTCACGGGGAAAAACATGTTTTAACAGTTTGAACCCATGTGTTTCTCAAGAACCAATAACAGGAAGTTGTTTAGGAGCCTTAATGCATTTACACCTAGCGTTAGCGCGCCTTGTTCTTTCTCAAGATGCAGCTCGCCGGTGAGGATCACTCATTTTAAAATGTGAGAATCAACAGGCGAGGCCGTAGTGCAGTCGGTCTGTGTCGCCAGTGCCATGATAGATATATATATATATAATGTCAAAGTAATAATAAGGAACAATTATAATTTAGTTTTACAGTCTGCTCTTCTCTCTCACACACACTTACAGACACTCGCGAGGAAACAGACCCGGATGGACGCGACGCGAGACGCTGCTTCCTGCTAAGAGTCTTTGAGCATGTTGATGCGAGCGAAGATCTTGAGCGCCGGTCCCAGTTTAATGTTCATGGTGCTCATGAGGTGGTCCTCCTTCAGCAGCAGCAAGGCCTGTCCGTCGATCTCCTGCGAGCGAAACTCGTCCGCGATCTCCTGACAACCTGCACCAACAGCAGAGGAAGAGGTTACTTCTTGTGTTGCGGCTCCATTCGGAAGAAATACCAGAATAATAAAGAAATGTTGATTCTTTTCTTAGTTCTTAATTTTTTCCCCTCTTAAAATAATTAAAAATAACTGATGAGTGTATTTATTTTTTTATGTTTTTATTTGTATTTTATATGTCTTTATGTTTTTATTTTGTGTGTTTATATTTGTTATGATCTATTGTGTAATTCTTTTGGCTATTTGTTTGGTTTGGTTGTGTTAAATGCTTTTTATTGTTTTATGTTTGCCGGCATTTGGGTCGTGTTTATGCTTTGCAAATTTGTGAAAGCACTTTGTAAACTCTGTTTCTAAAAGTGCTATATAAATAAAGTTATTATTATTATTGATGAGAATATTCAATTCAATTTATTTTGTATAGTCCAAAATCACAAATTTGCCTCAGAGGGCTTCACACTCTACACACATCCATCTGTATATATAATATTCCTATTGTGGATTATTTATCTTCTTTACCGTTTTACTGTTTATTTATATGACTTATATTTGTATTTATTGTGTGTCTCTTGTGTGCACTGCTGCTGTAATCCTGCAGTTTCCCCACTGCGGGACTAATAAAGGATTATCTTGTTTTATCTTGTAGGACATCCTCTGTCCCGGGACCTCACATCGGATCAGAAAAAAAAAATATCATTATTATAAAAGCTTATCTAAAAAACCTTGACGACACCCAGACCTACTAAAAAAAACTGAACAGGCTGCGTTGACGTCTCTGACCTGGCAGCGAGCGGATGAAATCGTAAACCTCTTCCACGTTCCACTTGGTGGGGTCGTTGGGTAAGAAGCGCTGACAGGGCGACGGCGCGTCTCGGTCGCCGCCGCCGCCGCCGCACACGACGTCCTGGTCGGAGGCCCTGCTCGGGTGCCGGTGGACGGGGACCTGAGCCGGTGGCGGGGGCCCCGAGCTGGCCGCCGACAGGGGGGACGGCGGCTCCTCGTAGCTGGACATGTCCGAACACGGGCTGGACTCCTCCTCCTCCTCCTCTTCCTCCTCCTCCTCTTCCTGGCTGGGCTGCGACGGGTGCGGCGAGGACACGGAGCCGCCGTGGGCCGGCGGCGGCGAGGGGGGCCGCTTCTGAGGGAGTGAGATAGCGGAGCGAGACGTGAGGATGAATGGCGCGTCGGTGGAACGGCGCCGGGACAACGTCGAGTATCCAAAGATTAAAACGGGAGATATGTGAGATTTATACTGTACAATCGCTTCAAATGAGTCCAAAACACCTGCGGGGAGTCGATCCGGGATGTTTTGATCGATACCAGCGGCCATTACTTTGCCGAGTGCTGAACCCTCTGGATTGTAAAACTCACTTCTTGGTCCGAACATGACACCAAAGCGGCCCCGCCTTCGACCCTCGAGGCAAGATTTTTGGCAACAAAACCTTAAAAAGATTGCTCTCCAGCCCGTATCGTCACTCAGTGTCACTTAAACTACCGTCTGTGTTGTAAAACTGTTACTTTATAGCGTCATTACACGCTTCAGTGTCTTAAAAAGGAGGTGGAAGTCAGGATGGAGCGACACGCCGGATGAGCGGCTCAGGAAACAAAACAAATAAGCGAAATCCAGATGCTTTTTGTGTCCAGATGAGCTCATGCAGTCGGCAGAAAAATCTCCATTTACGCTCCGACTGGCGACCGATAAACGATGACGGAGATCACAAAGTACTTAACGGCCATTTAAAGACAGAAGGAGGCGATCGGGCAGCGACACAAACGACGCACAAGTTCATTACGAAGCACAGAGCGTGAAAAGTGCAGACCAGAAAATGTGCATAGGAAGCAGCATCTGATGGAAAGTATGAGGAAGCTTCACAATCAGTAAAGGTGTGTGTGTGTGTGTGTGTGTTTGTGTGTACCTGCTTCTTCGCCTCCACACTGGAGCGACCCGGAGATCTTCGGCGCCAGCGATTGGTCGGTTTACTCCTCTCCGGGCGGAAGAGGCCGATCCGCTTCGTGCAGCCGACGTTGTACCTGTCAGACGAAAAGCCACGATGAGAGTTTTCCTTTGTTGGCGCAACGAAGTCGTTTCAATGTGAAGAAACAGAAAGAAAAAAAAAGGTGACTTGCCTCTTCGCACACACCATGGAGCAGAATCGTTTGGAGCCTTTGAACGTGTAGGCGAAGTCGACCCAGCCGCAGTATTCACACGTCAGCTTGGGCTCTTGCTCTTTTTCTGGAGCGCGAGGTGGAAAAAAGACAGATTAGACATTTTCCCTTAAACCCAGCGTCTTGTCTCAGGTACCACTGAGATGTGAAATACGATGCATGGAGTCCGGTTTGAGTAACGGATTAAAGCGCTTAAAGGTTTATCAGGATTCTACAAAGGGTAATAACGACTTTTACAGTTATTGTTGCTTAACAAAAAGGAGAGTTTTCCTTTAAAAATGAGGGCTTGCGCGACATAAAATGAACCAAAAGGTGTTAGCGTTGAGAGTTAAAGAGCCAGAGAGGAGCTAATTTATTTAGCAGCTTGCTAAATAAAGACATGCAGAGGTTTAGTGATTTCCTGTAAGATGTAGAACGATATAACTATATTATCACAGGTCTCGTCAGGTCAGTATCAGACAACAACACCGGTTCCCTTGTATCAGTAACTGCGCGTGTATGTGTGTGTCATCATGTTGTTGTTTGCACCTTCATTAACCTTATAAACCAATAAACATAGTTTTCACAAGCCTCGGAAGAAGGGTATCGGTGCGTCACGGGTTTCATACACGAGCTGTCGTACTTCACCAGACGACAATATTGAATATACGTAAGTGTCTCACCCGACTGGTTCATGTCCTCGGCCTCTGAGTCGCTGTTGGCCGCGTTGCTGACGGGGGTTTTGTCGGGGTCCGAGGAGAGCTGACGGTCCAGCTTCTTCGGGCTGTCGATGAGAATGGGCAGACGCTCCACCTGGCGACGGGAACGACGCATTTAGACAATCTAGCGAGATGAAAGGGTGACGGCGAGCTCCTGAATGTCCTGTAATCCATCTGCTCCATACGTTATTGAATGCAGACACAAATAAAATAACTAAAGAATAGCCCGCATATGACAACGGGAGACATTGTTGGCAAAGTAATACATTTGCAGAAACAATTAGTGAAGCAGCAGAAAGTTAATCTGCAATGATTGTGATAATAAAGTCATTAAGTTGAGAACAAATAGGAAGGGGAGGGGGGTGAATGTTTTCAGCATCTCAAATGTGAATACACTCTGTTTTTCTGTTTAGTTTCATTTAAAATGAAATGTCGAAAAGGGTTTTGGACCGTTAGTCTGACAAAATGTGTAATTAAAGAATAAACACATTCATAGAATACTACCCTGTTGGTCTTTAACCACAGTTAGAAGTAGCATATCAAGATCTCTGTGATGTAGACACTGCCCTCTATCAATCTGTTCAACAGTATGAATTGTTTGTGCTCGTTCATATATTTTTTACAGTACATTTAAATACTGTACACTTTGCAGTTACAACAGATGTCCAATAGGGGGCAGTGAGCCCTCAGGCGAGAAACAACAGCGAGCTCATGTTGCACTTTGTGTGTGATTATAATAAAAGATTGGACTACAAACACACACGTCACGCATAACAACAGATAAACAACAGAATTACATCCATTTTAAGAAAGATGACAGATTAAAGAAGGGATTTATTCTTTTTTTTCTGTTTTTATAAAGCCTTGCAGAGAGTCTGGAACACCTCCGTCCATCTGTGCTCATCCAACCTTTCTAAAAACATTAAGCGGTGAGCCGTCGGTCGTAACGGAGGGATATGTGTTCCCTGCAGGGCGCGCACACTGGAGAACACACACACACACACACACACACACACAGACACACAAACTCACACACACGGGGAACGGCTCGGCTCCCTCCTGGATGACGAAGCCCTCGATGACGTGCGTGAGCACCTGGGGCTTGACGATGGCCTGCGGCGGTTTGCTCTCTCCGTTCTGCGGCGCGCTGCCGGTCACGGTGGCGGGCGCCTCGCTCTCGTTGCCCGAGGTCATCGCCGCCGGAGGGAGGAGGAGGAGGGTCCCGGGCGCGGCGGTCGGCCTCTTGGTTGAGCCCCCGGCCGCTGTGAAGTGGAACACAACGCCGTTGTCGGTCGGTCAGTGTGCGAGGAGAAAACACACGGCTGGTTGATCCATAAGTCTTTTTTTTTAAAGCAATGTATTGATGCTTTTTCATGCAAAGTGACCATTTGTTGGGGGGTTTGGTGTGTTGGTCGCACTATACAAGCTGAAAATGTCAACATTTCAAAGGCGATTGATCTGGGAAATAATCAGCAGCTTTATGAGTAACTGTCAGATTCAATCTTTAAATGAATAAAATAAATTAAAAAAAATTGTGAATCCAGGTCCTCAAATGTTTCTGCTCGTCATGTGTGACGGTAAACCGAACAGTTTTGGACATGAATGGGGCAAAAACGACACATTCAAAGACATCGCCTTGGGCTTGAAGGATCTGTCATTAAAAATTTATTTTCTGACATTTTTATAGGTAAAAAACAACAAACAAATTTCTTAACAATGAAATGAATCAATCCTCGCAGAACTGAAAGAGGGTAAATCTACTTAATTTTAAGCAGATTTACATCAAACAACTGGATGTATTTAAACTTCTGAAGAATAACACAGACAGACACAACTTGAAAACATTAGTTTAGCTATTTTCACTAAGCTCTGCAGCAGACCCCAGCGGTATTGTTTCAAAATAAAAGCACCCGAAAAATACGACGACACTTACAAATAAAAGCTTTCAAAAAAATAACCACTCTATTAAAGAACCTGTTCAGGGTCAGTTACAAGCTCTGCAGCACCCGTCTTATTATAAATCACATTTAAGCCTTTAGAAAGTCACGTTATTCAAACAACACACACACGCCCTCATCACGTGAGGATGCAGTCAGGTCAACCTGCTGCGGGTCTCGATGACCTCACTGGTCTAATAAAAGCTGCACATTAAACATCGACCGATC
Source organism: Clinocottus analis (assembly GCF_023055335.1). NCBI lineage: Eukaryota > Metazoa > Chordata > Actinopteri > Perciformes > Cottidae > Clinocottus > Clinocottus analis. Next base: position 20,895,910 of record NW_027176042.1, read on the forward strand.
GACAGCAAGCAGCGGATCCACGACGCGTCACGGATCGCCTTCAAAAAGCACAACGACGAAGCGAAAGTAAAATCTCTTACCGACTTCCGCTGTGTTCACAGAGAGAACGTGCGCGGTGTGTTGTTGTTGTTGTTGTGATGACTCGCGACACACGCACACTTAAGCACACACATTCACACGCAGACCTGCAGCAGCTGCTGTTTGAAGTCGCGTCTTAAAGCTGCAGCGCACCGAGAGAGGAGCGTTCAGACCCGGGTCCGCCCCCCGGTTCCTCCCGGTTCCTCCCGGTTCCTTCCGGTTCCTCCCGGTTCCTCCCGGTTCCTCCCACGCCGCTAACACGCAGCCTGAGAGGACAACAGGGTCTCCAGGTTTTAACTCCCAGCGAGTCACTCCACCAGCACAACCAATGCAACTGGAAAGCATTACAGCCCCGATCTCTGCCAGCAGAGGCGGAGAGAGACGTTTCAGGGCCCAAGTCTGAGGAAAGAAGCCCATTTCTGCCCCCCCCCCCCCCAAAAAAGTCACAATTATGACCCAAAAAAAACAAGATGTCATAATTATGACATTTTTTATGTGTGTCATGATGTTTTTATGACCATAATTAGGACCAAAAAAAGATTCATAATTTTTTGTTTTTCTATTTATGACTTTTTTGTCATGACATTTTTTTGGGATCATAATTGTTACTTTTTTTGTCTTTGTGATGGAAATACACTACATTTATTTGACGAGTTCAGTTACTTTTCGCAGATTCAGATTAATATTACATAACATAAATGAACAATGATGTAATTTTATAGATCATCAGCTGGGTGTCTCACACATTTACAGTTGTATCTTAGTGTATTAAGTAGTTGGAATTAGTTCCACCTTTACTCGTTTACAAATGTTTGCATCAATAATTCAATAACATGTAATACTTATATATTTGTTTATATTTGCATATAAGCCCAAAGAAGCAACAGTGAGGTGCTTAATGCAACGTTATTAGGTTACAGCAGAAATATCCCCTTTCATTTAAATACACAAGGGGGCCTGTGTTTCTACTCGCAGTGCTAATGTTTGTCTGAGCACGAGCTAAAACCTCCAAATACCCAGGAAAAGAAAATACCACGGACATGACGTCACAGCCCTCACTGCACCGGTGGGCCGCGGCATCGTCTGCGGCGCGTCCATCGAAATCCTCGAAATGTTCACGTTTTCAAACTTGAAAGAGAAGCGACGGCGCTTCTGAATATCTTTTCAACGCGGAGGTGTGAAAACTCAGTGAAGATAGTCTTTGAAGCTGGAAACCCCGAATACTCAATAAGCCAAAAACAGCTTTGGTTCAATTTTCCGAAAGTAAAAATACATTTAAAAAAAAAACCTTTGGGCCCGTCGCCATCTGCTCCTGCAGCCAGAGGATCACAGGAATAGTTTCCTTCTCTGGTGGTTAGTGAGCATCACACCCAACCCGCCGGCCATAGAAAAAAAAACAAAAAAACAGCAATTTGTGGTCCACACAATGTTTCATTTGACAAGAAACGCACCATTAGCCCAACTTCCAACCATTTAGGAGAATTATCGCTATAGAAACTGATCCACATCAACACTGAGAACATAAACACCCGAATACTGCGGCGCTCAGCAAGAAGCGTGGAGAAGATCATTACTGACCGCGAATCACTCATTACAACCGACTCAATCGCTTTCATCCAGATCTCCTGGCTGACCAAAATGTGCACACTAAGTAGAAAATACTGACGAATATTATTTCTGGGATTTTCCTCGTTCCATAATAGCTTTTTGACTGGATTATACTTTTAAAAAAAAAAAATCCAAAAATCACTTAAGTCAATCAACATTTCAAAAACCGCTGGTCTGAACGCATCACATATTGTCTAATCGACAAAAAGGAGTGTAACTGAAAAAGTTATTGACCTCAACACACACACACACACACACACACACACACACACACACGAACCAAACAGCATGGACACCTTTAATCTGACGCAGACAGAGTAGCAGTGCAATAAATCACTTTTTTGTATCAATCACACTGTTTCATGTTCTGTCCACGCCTGGTCAGAGCATGAGGTTGCATTACAACACCCCCTCTCCCATGTATGTAAATGTGTGTGAACACAACACGCCTGCTGCATTGTGGGCCTCGGCCTCGACCCTGTAGCTACACACACAACCGCAGGGAACAAGTGTGCGACAAATTGTCTCCAAATATAATTCACAGGCGACAAAAAATGACGAAAACAAAGAAGTTCCAGAAATCAGAGTGCTTGCATTACCGTTCATGTTCAGGTTTTTTGGTTGTTGTGGGTTTGAAATGTTCAGTGTGCAACAGAGCAGCAAGTGCATTGTGGGTATCAGGTAAGCTTTTTGGCCGCAACTTAGGGAGGGAAAAAAAAACAAACCCACAGAGAAAACCACAAACAGAGCAATAAGAGACGGAGAGCGCTGAAACTCGATGTGCTGCAGACACAACACGCTCTGAATTACAAGCAAACACCAGCATTGATTTTCTTCACCTCCACCGACGGCTTCTAATAGTTTGGGCAACTCGACGAGCGCGGCACAGAAACCAAAGTACATGTTCTTGTTTGTTTAAGCTTCTCATTTAAAGGTTTGCCGACACAAAAAAATGTTCGAGACACTCTTTAATTTAGAAGCGAAAGGAAATCATGCCGAGTCGTTTTACCTTGTGGCTGAACAGCTGGTGCGGCTGGAGTGACCTTGGGTTGCTCGACGGGCTTGGCGGGTTGCGATGGCGAAGGTGCGGGTTGTTGCTGTTGTTGCTGCTGCTGCTGCTGCTGTCGTTGCTGTAGCTGCTGTTGCTGTAGCTGCTGTTGCTGTAGCTGCTGTTGCTGTTGTTGCTGTTGCTGCTGTTGCTGCTGCTGCTGCTGTTGCTGCTGCTGCTGCTGTTGTTGCGTGGCCGGGGCTGGACACGTCTCCCTGACCACCAGCGAGGTCGGCTTATCTTTACTGTCCTGGACCAGCCCCCGGGAGGCCTACGACACGAGCAGAGGACGAGGGGAGAACATTAGAGATCCGAGACGGTTGTTGCTTCTAATGTCGGTGACTCAAACATTACAAGACCATTAGGCTCGGAAAATATCACACCAGTGGGAAAATATTACACCATGGAACCCCAAACTCAGAAGATTCCTCTGTTTTCTTTTTTCTTCTTCTTCTTCTTTTCTTTCAACATGTATGTCTTGGAGAAGAGTTTGAGTCGGTGGGTGTTGTTGGAGCCGAACAAGAAGAATGTGAGCAGTTCAGACGTTAAGTAGGACAGAAAGTCAAGACCCATTAGAGACTAATGGTGGACAAAATGACTCACATTAAATATGCAATACTGGTGGAATGACAACAAGAGATGTATACCTATTACCTAAAAATCAGCCGAGCATTTCCCAATACATTCCTTTTTAACTGCACTATGAGTGTACAGCTCAGCTCGCAGCACTTTGTGGCTGAGGAAAAGTCAGGGGATCACCCAAGTGATAACAATGTCTCCCGGGGAGGGAGGGGCCTCGATGTGTGAGGCAAATTTCATAATTGTTCATCAAACAGTCGTTGACACGTTTTACTCTGCAAAGTACCACAAAGGTCAATGCAGGAAGGAGAAAAAAAGTCAGGGGATTACCAAAGTAAACCCATCCGATAGTCAAAGTGGACCAACCGACGCACGACAAAGCGAGAAACAAATCATTTAGATCGTTATGAGGAGCACTTTCTGTTCAGACTAGAAGAACGATCTGTACTTCAGAAACTTTGCGTTAACTTACTTTCATGCCGTGTCTGCACAAACTAAACTCCAAGACATTAACTACACACTCACTGCAAAAACAGTCCTTCTAGAAAGAAGTAAAACATTCTTATATTCAATCAAATCATCCTATATCAAGCCAATGGGGTAAGTTGTTTTTGCTTGACAAGATTTCTTAAAATAAGCCCGAAATTCTTTGCTCTGAAAGCCTAAAATGAGACTTTAAACCAGACAGAAAATCTTAATTTAACCCAAATTCTTCTCCATCACTTTGCATTTAGCTGAGGCTTTTATCCAAAGCGACATTTTTGCTCTTTACGCCGCAGACACAGCAACTGGGAAAGAATTAGGGGTTAAGTGTCTTGCTCCCCTAAAAAGACGCCGATGCTGCAGGATACTGCGTGTTCTTTTGTGATTCAGGATGCGATTGGGTCACATCCTGACCCTCGACTGTGCGCGGCTGAACTCACCGTCGGCTGGATTTGCAGGTTGATGGCAGTGAGCTGGACGGGCTGAGCTTTGGCGTGGTTGAGGCAGGAGTGGAGGGCGTGGGGGCTGATGGTGGAGTGGAAGATGGTGGCATGCTGGCTGGTCATGGAGGGCTGGTGCGGGGACGGTTTGGGCAGAACGGGGACCGGGTGCTGTGACGGTTGAATGGAGGCGGTCTGCAGCAGCTGGCCCGCGGCCCTGAGGGACGCCGGACTCTGGTGGACCACAAACTGCTGCTGCTGCTGCTGCTGCTGCTGCTTGTGCTGCTGCTGCACCAGGGAATGGGGCTGGATCTGTGTGTATGCTGGAGTACAGGTGATACAGATGACTATTAATAACCACACCGTGCTTTCTCTGCACAGTCATGTCAAAGAGAGAAAACACTGAACGCAGAATCTGTGTTTTGTTATTTAATTTGAACTTTTTTTGTGAGAGGATTGACATAAAATAGCTTATAACGCTTTTATTCTGATACTTAGTAGTTACTTTGGTTAACAGATTGGATTCAGATTTGAATGTACTGCACAAATTTCCCCTTGAGGATGAATACAGTATCTTTCCATCCATCCATCCATCCATCCATCCATCCATCCATATGGCATGTGATCATCTGTAATCATTTTTCCTGTCCACTCTGGCCATATTCAGTATAAACATATATTTATATAAATATAAATAAATAAGATATTTGAAATATTATAATAAAGATACAAGATAATTTTGGCTACTAACTTAACTTACTACTATACTATCATTTTGTGTTGAATAGTGCTGCTACTAAGACAAGACTTTGATTAGACATTTAAACAATTTTGATAATGAATTGGTGATTTTGGTTTATACCATTATTAATGGTATATCTTTGACTTTTTGACTGTTGCTCGGTGAGTAATTGGACAACGTCACGTTTGAATTTCGTCCCCTTTTTTAGTTTTATAGATCCAGCAATAATTTAAACAAATATTTTCATATTAATAGTTACTCATGGTTACTTGCAGTCGTACTCTGCAACAAAGATTACACGCCACACACGTCATGTCACGTTCTCATCAAACACAATCGTCCTCTATAAAAAGGTAACTCAGAAATATCTCATGTTTGCGGCAAAACACATTTCATGCGCGCTCACTAGCGTCCACTCCACACACTCGGTGCATTAAAAATAAATGGAGACGTCTGAACAAAAGAGCTTGTTTGGTCGCTTTCCCCCTTTCCCCGGCGCGCCGCGTGTTGACAGGATGTAATATTAAGAGCTCGCAAAAAGGTGCGCCGAGAGGCCCCCCCGGCCATTATTCACAAATTGTTTCAAAATTGGGCTGTCACCACCCGTCAGTGCCGCTGTGGGTAAAAAGACATCCGGAGCTCATAACCTGCCCCCGAAGCACCGAGACACAGGGCATCAATCTTGTATTGTGTGTGCACGTGTGTGTGTGTGTGTGTGTGTGGGAGGCGGGGGGGGGGGCTGTCTGAGTGGAAGAGTGCCTCAGTCGAAGTAGCCTGAGGCTAGTCTAATAGAAGAAAAACCCTCCGGAGAGAAACCTGCAGAGCCAACTGTTCGTGGCTCTCTTGGTGAAGTTAATGCTGAGTCAGCGGGTCGGGGCCCCTCTGCCGCCTCCTTCATCTTTAAACACAAATCTACCAGGAAACACTGAGCACCAACAGGCTCATTCTTACCGCTGGAGCCCCAAACAAGCCAAGACTCAGCAGCACAGCTTCTGCTGTGTGAGTCATGTGACCGTGGAGGTGCGTTTTGGTGACGCTGATAAAGCCCCGAATAAACCCAAGCGTGGAAGTACATCCCCTCCCACCTTCTGCACCGCCCCCTGTTCTTGTCTTGATGTTTCGTGTGGGCCGGAGTCCATCTGGTTTCAAAAGTTTCCCTGTGAGGCATCAACCGCAGTCTGAGGAACACACAGAGGTGTCTCTCCAGCGTGTGGGAAGTCCATTTTAAGGCCGCAGGATCGGCTGAGAAGTTGTTGTTTTTTTCCTTCCCCCCGTCTTCTCAGTCAGCCATGGCGAACGGGCATATTTACAATATTCAAGAGCAAGATAAATACGCGCATTGGGCCGGGGAGACATCCCGCAGCGTGATAATCAAAGACGTTAGCCTGCGGGACGGCTCGGGATTAAACGTTTCAGGGCGATAAGAACAGGCTTTCACAACTTGCGATTTAATTTGCATATCAGTATATATTTTTGTAAACTGTCGTTTCTGTCGTGAATAATTCAACGTAGACTGTAAATATTACGAGGCGCTCCGTTAGGAGCCTGGCTCCGGGGCTTATTTTAGACTTTAGTTTCAATACATTTACATCAAGATATAATAAACTCAGGGTAAGAGCTCGAGGAAAATACGTCACGGACGGCAGCTTTTTCAGTTTTCTCACCGGCCTTCTCGAGGTCTGGAAACCAATTAGTAGGACAATGACAACCATGAGAAAGTGGCACAACTCGAGGACAGTAGGGCCGTGAGAAAGAACTCATAACCGTCCTGGATGTGCGCTCACAATCTCTCACAGAAAACTCGGCTTTTTCCAAACAAGACCCAACGTGCCCCGACCGCACTGCAGCCAAACCTTCGCTCTGCAATTCATAAACGGAAGTAAAAAAAAAAAAAGCACCCACGGGATCCGTTTTACACGGTCATTACCGGTGTTGATGTGGTTGTAAATGTGGTCGTAAAAATAAAAAAAAAGTTGAATAAAAAGGATTCAAAAACTGCCGCGTGAGAGTCAAAACATGGCAAGAATAGTTTTTTTCGTAATTGAATCGAAATGTGACTGAATCATAAAAAGCAGCAAGACATTTTTCACACACGCACGCACACACACACACACAAACACACACCGGATGCAACCGGCCCGCCTCTGTGAATCCTGATAACTTTCTCAAGCCCCTAACGAGGAACAGAGAGAAGACTTTGGAAGGAGGCGAAGACGGGGGAATTCATTAACATGCTATTTCCCCCACAAGGTCTTGGGATTTAGGACCGGGAATGACTCAGCCGCCGCTTCCCCACCCCCACCACCACCACCACACGCATACAATATTCAGTACGTGGCAGTGGCCTCACGCCCCCGAAGTAATGAATGCTCGTGGATCTTGCACTTCCAACTGCGCGTTGTTGCGCAACGTCCCGCGGTCGAGGACGGTCCTCGCTCCGGATGGGTTTGGAGCACTCGGCCCTGGAAAATCCCAGAGTTCCCACATTCTCGCTGGCTGCTCTCTGGCGACTTAAAAACAACAGCAGGCCTTTCATCCCGTTATTGCAATTTGGAATTGTTTTTTTATTTTGTTTTTTTTTTATATCTAGGAGGGCGTTAAAAGAATACTGGCTGAATGAATCCAGCTGGTTTCATTGAAAAAGGCTAAAAATAATCTCATGTTCAAGTGAAAGCACGATGGCAGGCCCTCGGGGAGAAAACCAAACCTCTCACACACACACACAACAGTATTTAGCAGTTGCACACGCTTCAGTCACGCTATAGTTTCACATCAACAAGAAGAAGGGAAAGTGAAATGCTGAATGTTCTTTTTCATTTTCAGTGGACATTGTGTATAAAGTAGAAGTGTGGGTTTAAATGAGTTTTTTAAATAATTTTCACATGAAATTGGCGCGATATCGCAGCTAGATACACACACAGAGACAGACTGTGTGTGTAGATCTGGTCTTTTAATCTCTTTCGGGGGTTTCCTACTGTGAGTTTTTACGGCGAGGTGTTCTTTAGCGCCAAGCGGAGGTGATGAAGAGCGCTTACTGCAGCGAGCCAGACGCAACCTTTTGTCTCCCATCCAGTTCCTACTCAAGCCTCCTCATGACTGTGTTGTTCACACAGCAACGGAGACATTGCTCTAAAGATGATCCGCCATCTTTTTTTGGAAGGCGAGATGAAAACCGATGACTAAAAATAGCACACACACACAAAATAATCTTGTCTTTCATGTCAACCAGGCTGGTTCCTGTTGAGTCGTGTTCACCGCTTACGAAGTAGAGACGCGTTTGTTAAACGATACAATGTGAATAATCGCATTTTGGCTTTTAATAAGGTTGCAGACTTAAAAGAAATGCGTTCAACCTCTTTGTCGGCGTCTCATCTGTCGAACGTGTTTCCCAGGATTTTCTTGCCTTCAAGTCTTATGATTGTGAGCAAAATGCTAAAAGAGATTGAGGTTACATCGCGAATAACTCAGAAAGTGAGATTTTTTTAAAGGATCTTCTCATTATCTACACTTAAAAGCCATTTATTTACATTTTAACTGTGATATCGTTTTACTATTGTCATCTTTCTTGGATAGAGATAGATAGATAATTACTTTATTGATCCCCAAAGGGAAATTCAGGAGTGTTATTGCTGCCTCTATTGTTAGTCATTACCATGTAAAGTGCCTTTGAGTGCCTTTTAAAGCGCTATACAAATACAATGTATTCTCATGGAGACTACAGTATTAACGCTAGTAATGTGGGTTTAGTCAACAATTAACAAAACATAGGAGTTAGATGAGCACAACCCATTTAGGGAGAATGATTTAACATTCATGTAGCACAAACTAAAGGCTCTTATTGACTACGACTTTTGAATGAAATTACACATCATTTCCTAAAATTGAACAACACAAAGCCCAATTATATTTACTCAATACATCCAAGGTCTCCCGATCCACCGGGTATCGACTCCCCAGCATCTCCCGAGCACACCTGTCCCTCATGGCCAGCTGCTATGGCAACCCATGTTAATTTTTCTTCTTCCCAGACGGCATGCAGCCAGATTTTCAGCTTCCATCCTCCCTTTCATTTTATGCAAAACCATTACTGCAACAAAGCCAGACGCAGTTGTGCACGGACGCGCTCAGATAACCATCTGACAACAGCATGCGTTAACACAATGTACTGTCGTGTACATAACGCTCACAGGCATGTGAACCACTCCCAGCACATGCTGTAAACATGCATATGGTACACGCACGCACATTTTTTTAGGTTCCTGCTCACATACACTGTTCTGTGAAATGTGATGTCATATCTCAAGTGGCTTATCCTGCACACAAACTGGACTAATTGTGATTTAACCATATTCACAGCCATTCACGCTAAAAAGTAATTCAAAATAAATAATTATAAAGTAACAAGTGGTTCAGAAATACGCTTGCATGGCAGTGTGACGTTCACAGCTAATTCACAAAGCAGCTCGACTGTTCTCAACACAGACCAACACGCTTTAATACGTATTTACGTTTAGTTGTTTGGTTTTTTTTAAAAAAAGGAAGAAATCCTCTCATCTTACTTGACGATAAACACGAGAACACATCTCTACTGCATGTATTACAGCTGCCCGGAGTCTATTTCGAGATGTAAAAGAGTCTGCAGCCATACCAGCAGCTTCATGAGGCTGGATTTAGGCGAACAGTAGCGTGGCAACATAATGCAGATGTTTAGCAGGCATGAGGAGTCATCAACCATCATTTTAGTTTAGAATGTTACGCCAAAATTTGGTTGGAACCAGCACAAAACATTAAGCTGAGGCTGACATTTAGCGGGTATTTTAAAACCAAAATAAATGGATGTGATATGGGATATTGGGCAGTATAAATAAAATGAACCTGCCTAGCATGGCTAAAGATAAGCGACGCACTGACTGAATATTCTGATCCAAGTGAAAGGAACCTTTTGAATACCTCTTATTTGTTTTTACTTTGTATCTTCAGCGTGATCAACTACGCTCTGGATTACTTGATCAATAAACGTGTACGTCTGAGTGTCTCTCCATGACTCATGCTTTTTACCCAACGAATGAAGATTTTCATTATCAACTGATTGATCAAATACAATTTGGAAATGGTGAGAAATTTACTCAGGGACCAAAGTGATGTCTTTAAATGTCTTGTTTTGTTACAAAAATATTCACTTTTAAATTCAAATCGGACAAAAAAAAGAGCAAATCATCCTGGAAGTGACTAATATATGACACGTGTCTGTTAAAAAAGACAATCGATCAATCATCAAAGTTACTCGCCAAACTGATTCTGCTATAAAACCCATTTTGGTATTTTCCATTATTTTCACGATATAGACCAAACACTGAATCCTCTGGGAGAGAGTTCCTTCCTCTGGTTGGTCCTGACGGAAGCACTGTCAGGATCAGTTTTAAGAAGCCTGCACACATAACCTCTCAGCGATGGGGATGTGGACTCCACTCACCTGGAGCAATCAGGGGCTGAGCGCCGATGGAGGCGACGCTGCGGCTCATGTTTATAGCTCGGACTTCCGTGACCGGAGCGGCGTCGCCCTTCTTCCCCGCTTCAAATGAGCCGTCGGAGGAGCCGGCCTTCGCCCCCGCGGAGGCCGGCGTCACTTGGCTGGCACTCTTGATCAGCGAGGCGGGCTGGATGGGCACGGGGCTCTGCTTCAGACTGAGAGCGTGCAGGGTCTGAGTCTGAGAGGAGGACGTGGTCGCCCCCTGCTGGCCGCGGATGACCAGGTTCTGGACCTGATTCTGCAGGAGACAGAACGATACAAAGTGGTTTAATGGATAAGATATTATTAGTATGACCGGAATATGTTTATTACAGAATGTATGCACACATACTTTACTTTTTATATTAAAATCATATGTTTTATATCACAGCAGAACAATAAATACTAATTATTTTTCGTTGCATGAGGTGGTAACAACGTCATTGATGCAGAAAACTGAATAATCTGACATTTAAAACCTAATTCTGGACATTATGATTGTTCGTAACTATTTTGTACGATCGGGCTGGATGCTACAGACGGCTGAACTCGGTCGTTGAATCCTGATGAGTGTGAATGTCGTGTTTAAGCCAGGCTACTTCTTGAGTTTGGGAGAGGACGGCTGAGCGTGAGGGACCGCAGACTGATAAAAATCAGACTGGCACCCCCTAGATTAAAAACTAGTTCAGATTATCGTTTTGTGATCGCATCAAAGCTCTCTGAATATGACCTGAAGCGTGAGGTGCTTAGATATTCTGACTCTATTCACTGCCATTCCACATAATCGAATGCACGACTTCTAGTTGCTCACTACAACAGGTTCTCTAAATGTTACACTCACCTCTACATTTAAATTTGTTTTGACCAGATGGATGAAGTCCAGGCCGTTTAATAAAAAGTTTGTCATTTAGTGACATCTCATCCTGCGGTGGACCCACCTGTGAGGAGGTCTGCGTGGAGCTCTCCGACTGGACGGCCGTCACTGTGGCCGTTGGGGTGAAGATGAGCTGCGGCGACAGAGGGACCGCCCGGCCGAGGCTCCTGGCCACCTGCACCAGGTTGTTCTGTTGTGCCTGGAAGTGACAGCTAAGTTGAAACAGACAAGTTGCCCACAACCAGCAGCCAAACAGGCCAATCATTCTGTGTATTCCTTCAGCAACACTTATGTTTTTGTTTTAAACAACTGAACCTTTGGCTAGATTAAAGAGAACACCTGTGACATGCAAAGAAACTCAAAGTTTTTCTGAGCATGAACGCACATTCAAGACATCCCCCTCTGTGTTTAACGGGCCCTCTGAGGCACGACAGATTATTATGACCCCCCCTCCCTCCTCTGGTGGCAAAGTAAAGCACACTATTGACTACGGCAGAGTGAGTATACACATGCACCAATCCCAAAACACACAGAAAGAAAAAAAGAGTGTACAATTTTTGCAATGTGTGCGAGTTTGTGTTTATGTATATATATATATATATATGCACACTCGTGTAAATCTGCCAGTGACGATGCTCCTTGTGTCTGCAGTCTCACCATCTGTGCACGCAGGTACATCTGCGCCTGGCTGGCCGTGAATGTGGGGCTGGACGGGCTGCCCAGCAGAACGGCCTGCTGGGAAATACTGGTGGGGGTCGAGCTAATGCTCTGGGCCCGGCTGATCAACTGAGCGGCTGCCGGGGAGGTCGTCAGGTTGATCTGCAGGGAGACCATGATAATTAGGAAGGTTATGCGATTCCTTTTCACTAACCGGCCGCGCCATGTGTATTTGGCATGTTGTGAAAAGAAAACCTACAAAAAGGACGGGAATATGTTAACTTTTTCACCCCTGAATGTTCCCGAAAAATGCATTTAAATCTCTCAAAGCAAAAGAGAAGCAGCACAGCGAGTGCGGCGCCGAGTTTCCTCAAAGCATCTCGTTGCCAAAATCAACTTGGCTCCACGAGAATCTAATGGACAATGATAACTTTAACCTCGGAGGCTCCTCGGAGACAAGACCCGACACTGAAAAACTGCACCCACCGTCGTCTGAGTTGATCCCGTTTGCTGGGAGGAAGTGCCGTTCTGTGAAGAGCTTTGCCGGCCAGCTGCGATACTAGCCTATTACAGGGCGAAAGAAAGAGAGAGAGAGAGATTTACAATTTCCTGAAACATGTCTTGGAGGAAGGGTCAACAGTAACAACATCACCGCTGCGCGGTGGAGACGATTCTCTCTCGTGCGACGACCGTTTGCCGACCTGCTGCACGGCGGCGAGGCTCTGGAGCTGAGCGGCGCTGAGGTTGTGCTGCTGCTGGAGGGCGGCTGATTGCAGCATCAGGTGCTGCTGCTGAGCGGCGTACATCTGCTGCAGGTACTGCGCCGCCGTGCTCGGCCTGTGCAGCGCCTGCTGGAACACCTGCACGCGGGAAAAAAAAAGAAAAAAAAAGAGTCACGAGAGCTGGTTATATAAATGCCACATGCGCAACAAAAAAGAGCTCTCAAAAGAGTTGAATATCAACACAGATCTGTCCAAATCATTTTGTTGAAAGAGAAAAGAAAAGTAACAATATTATATACAAATCACGGATGAAAGGAATAGGCTTTAAATGACCTGGGGGGTTTTGGAATAGATCAGAGGCTGTGAATCTAGATTTGATAAATATCATTTGACAGGGAGAGATTCACTCCCCTCTAGAGTGTTTCAAACTGTCTCAAACTTGTGATCGCTGCAAGCAAACAGAGACGGAAATAAACCCGTTCCCCTCAATCATTGTCTGCGAGAGAATCCTTGACCCACTTATGACGGAGCTAAAGCTCCCAAATAACTCCCCTCACCCTTCAACCTCTGAAAGTGCCCTCTTCCTGGTTGCAAAGTAACCAGAGAGGATATTGACCTGTGGTCCACAGGAGCATCCGGACCCACACCTTGAGTGTGGAGGGAGGGGGGGTTAACATTGGGAGCAGAGAAGCAACACAACTCTCCCCGACCATAAATAAGCAGCAGTCCTTTGTGCTCGGAGGACCGCTGTGTGACAATAGTGCTCGCCTTGTAATTGTCAGCAGGCCGAGTACAAGAAAGAGAAGACTGGAAACAACAAAAACCCTGCTGTCAAAGTTAAGAGGGGGGCTCATGCTGGTGTCAGCAGGGGTCAGGAGCGCATGAAGCATTCCTTCCTTCGACTTCAGATTCACAGATCTCCTACAGCGAAGACAAACGGCTGTGATATCACTCATTGTCTTGTATTTGGTGTTACAAAACACCAATAGAGGGCAGTAGAGCAAAGGACAGCTATGTGTCAGTCTCTCTCACTCACACACACACACACGCACACACACACACACACACACACACACACACACACACAATACCCCAATTTAAGATCAAGAAGCTCACCTGCACGGTTTGTCGATCCGGTATCCCGCTGTAAACAGATATCTGAGGCACTGTCTGTCTTCCTGCTGTAGTACTACTACTAGCACTACTGTTAGTGGTACTACTGCTGCTACTACTACTGGAAGTGGTGGCAGCAGTAGTAGTCGTAGTTGTAGTGTTAGAGGCATTACTACTGATGGCAGCTGTGCTGTTGGAGGAAGAGGAGGAGGAGGAGGAGGCGGCGGCGCCAGTGCTGTTGGCCGCGGAGGCCGGGGCCCCCGGCTCACTCTCCATGGTGCCCTCTGCTCTTCTCACCTTTGACCCCCGGCTCTTCTGAATGGCTCTCCTGTGCCTGAGGAAGAGAAGAAGGAGAAGAAAAAAAAAAGGAAGAGCACATGAGAAAACTGCCACACAGTGTACTTTCTTTACACGCCGAACCCACGAAACGATATGCATCTCATGAGCGTGAAAGAAAAACAGTGAACAAGCAAAAGAAACAACTGCATGAATTAGCGGAAGATAAACACCTGCGATGAATCATTTTCAGGGCTGCAGGCTGCTAACGATTATTTGCATTATCCAATAATCTGCGGAGCGTTTTCTCAATTAATAGATTCATGTTTTTGTCTATAAAATGCCCCAGAATTTTTTTTTTTTTAAAAGAAAAAATGCCGGTCTATTTAAATAGCTTGTTTGAGTCGACTCACAAAAAAAAATAATATGCCAACACATGTGAAAAAGAGAGAATAGGAAGCTGGAAACAATTAACTGATCGTTAAATAGTATATGTCAGTTAACTGACTAAAAAATTAAATCGTATTTACATGTTTACAATCCTGAAATATACAAATCAAGACCCTGATGGGGTACCTGGCTGCCTTGCATAATGATGCTACTTTCAAAGGATGATCCTCGACTGCAAAGGGACTCACTGCGGTAAATAAAGTTCTGCATTACTCTCGTCTGCAGCAGGACCAGTGTCCGCTGGGGAAATGAATGATTCTTTTGAAGTCTGTTTATTTATAATGCACAATTTCTCAACAGGAATATGAAATCTAAACGTTCGCTCCTGTTCAAATAAATTATCCCTGCACCGCCCAGTCAAAACAGGCCGGTTCTGAAACGCTGGGCTTTAACAGAGTATGACATCATTCCCCCCCCCCCCCCCCCCCCCCAAAAAAAAAAGAAAAAAAGAAAAGTGAGGCATGGCACAACAAAGCTGGTTAGGGTAGCACACAAAAATGCCATTTGGGAAGCGAATGAAATCCAGGGAATTAAAATTGAAAGGCGGTGTAGCCGCTTAACATCAGTGGCCTCTCTAAAAATACAAAAAAACATCAAAAAAACATCGTAAAAAGTGGAGCGCTTCACATACAGGAACACACACATTTGGTGCAGAAGGGGTCGTTCTCGTGAGTCGAACTGCCATCAAAAACGCCTCAAAATCTGCGACACAAACAGTTGATTTTCCTTGATTACAAGTAAAGGCCTCATGATGACGGAGGCTCACTCGAAGAGTCCAATCTCCTTCTTACTGTAACAACAAGTACCAAGTTTATGAGATTAACAGCACCACATCTCCTTCTTACTGTAACAACAAGTACTAAGTTTATGAGATTAACAGCACCACATCTCCTTCTTACTCTAACAACAAGTACTAAGTTTATGAGATTAACAGCACCATATCTCCTTCTTACTCTAACAACAAGTACTAAGTTTATGAGATTAACAGCACCACATCTCCTTCTCGTCAGTCATGAGGAAGAGAACGGAGCGAACGATTTACGAGCCTTCCACAAAAGCCTTTTTTTTTAAATTTAAATTTAAAAGGTTGGTCCCTTGGTGCTCCGCCATCCATTAGCAAAAGGAGGAAGAGGTTCAGATCTCTCCAGACAGATGAGACGGAGGAGGCTCTAAGCATGACAGGTTGAGTGGATGCGAAGGGGACGTGGAGGAGAGGAGGAAGGAGTCTTCCTCGGCGGAGGAAGTTTGTGAAAAGAATATGGAGAAAGTTCAGAGGTCTATGATGAAAAGCAGAGCTGAGACGGAACAGGAGGAATTGGGATGCTGGTGGGTTTGGAGGACGAGGCAGGATTAATGAGTGTGTACGTGGTGGTGTGTGCGTGTGTGTGTGTGTGTGTGTGTAGGGGGGGGGGGGTTTAAACAGCATGACAGCTGATGTAACAGAGCAGAAAAGAGAAGCCAAAACACGGAGGATGGAATTTCTAGCCTTGAGGTTATAGGTGTGAGCATGAAGGCATGAGGGGAGGGGAGGGAGGGGGGGCGAGTAGGTGAAGGTTGAGTGAGCAGGTTGAGGATGTTAAACGGGTTGGAGTGGAAAGAGGGTGTGATGGAAGTAATTAAATAAAGGACCAATGCTGCCGCCATGTTGCAATTCTTAAGCTATTTCCTCCTCCTGCTCCTCCTCCTCCTCCTCCTCCTTCATTATTCTTTTGAACGGATTAGGGGCCGAGGCCAAAGCACGGCTCCACAGCCCACTTATGCCACAAAGCACATGTGGAAACAAACTGCAATCTCACTTAAACCAAATGTTATTCTTTCAAGCGGGCAAAGGAAGATCAGTCCCTAAATGTTCCGAGTAAACAATCCAATCACTGAATAAGGAAAAAAAAAAAAGAGTTTTTTTGGGGGGGCTTTCGTTTGTGGAATTGTGCTTTCAATGAAAACTATAGCTGCTTGTGAATTAGGCAATTACTGTAATAATAACAACATCCAGCAATTTTAATTAAAATACGCTTTGAGATGCAAAACAGAGAAACTCTTTTGAATAAGAAAGCATGTCTGGGGTCAATCCGTGAAACGAGGACGCTTTAAATAAAACATGAACATCAAACCCAGACGAACCACCGATTCAACTGGCATAAATTAAATTTAGGAAAGATATACAAACTACAGTGAGTTGTTAATCCTCCCAAAACAATAAAAAGGTACAGTGGGGTTTTGCATTTTTAGGGGGTTTTGCTTTCAGTCGTGTCTGTCAAGAGCCGATATCTAGCAGGACTCTCTGGTTGTAAACAAAGCACCAGCCTGCCGTCATTAGCCTACATCCCAGAGTCCATCGCCTCCTCGTGTGTTGGAGGAGGGAAGGGAATCCCCTCTGGTAATGAAGCCTTCATTCGCTGTCTGAGCAGAGTCAGCCATCCGTCAGTGAAGAGACGCAATAGAGAGCACCCCCCACCACTCTAATCCTTAACCCCACTTCCACATCTACAATCATGCCTTTCAGATGGTTTAGGGAAGAGGAAGAGAAAAAGAAAAAACACCCGGTACCCACAAAAGTGTTGAAGCCAAAATGTGTTTTGAGAGCAAAATCAAAAGCAGCGCCACACACAAAAAACTACACCACAATATCTCTGAAGCTCCTCTCACGAGAGAACATATTGATCAACACATGCTGGCGTTATGAGACTGTCAGATTCATGTCTGGAGGATTTGCATTGGCCTGCAGGAGGAAGAGAGCTGTTAAAGAGACTGTCAGACAGACTGGCGGTCTCTCCTGAGCTTAGATCACAGTAAGGAAGTGCATCAGCCTCCATCAGTGTCTATCCGTCAGTGCACAGATTGGAAAACTCTGACGACCCACATACAAAAAAAAAAAAGCAAAGCAAAACCACAAGAACGCACAAATCGATTGATGTGTGATAATGGCCATGAGAAATGTACGTGTGTGTGTATTGGGTGTGTGTGTGTGTGTGTGTGTGTGTGTGTGTGTGTGCGCGCAGGGGTACTCTGCTGCTGAGACAAAGCCCCCTAACCCTGGTGCTCCTACCTCCTCCGGCCCCCCCAACGCGATGCAGGGGTATGATGCCCCATCCCCCGGGAGCGTGTGCGGTCCTCCTGCAGGATGCTACTCCTCTTTGTCTGCCCGAGCGGCCGGCTGGTCGGCCCGGCGGACTGAATGAATGAGCGTGTGTGTGTGTTGTGTGTGAGTGTGTGTGAGAGCGAGCGCGTCTCCCGTGCCGTGTATCCCAAAAAAAAAAAACAGCACCTCTCGTCTACCCCCAACACACAGCGCGAGCTCGTCGTCCCAGCATCAACACCCGGCTCCACCAACCGGGCCGCGGGCTGCCTCCTGATTATTTGGTATCCTAGCGACAGCCAACGGGGCGCCGATGAAATCCCCGTGCAGAGCGAGCGTGCTGATTGGTCAGCAGGATCCTCTCTAATGAAGATGATGGTAATGATTTCACACTGTCTCCCCCCCCCCCATCCCTTCCCCCTCTGCTGCTTCCTGAATACTGATTTAAGGATGCTTAGACCATCCAACATACGGTCGATTGTAATCATCACCTAATGTTTTTTTTTTTTGCTAAATCCGTGGTAATGAGGTATTTCATTGACATGACAGCTCAGCGATAGCAGAGGCTTTATTTTCCTTAAGTCTCTGGACAGCTGAAAACTGAAGTCTCCAATTACAGTGGCTCAAATTTGAGGATACACAGGAGAAGTTATCGAAGAAAAAAAAGCACCATTTCCACAAATTACCAGCAGTAGTAAGTGGGGCAATTTTGTATCATAACATTTGGTGATGGACGGTAGCGGCAACTCACGGCCAGAGCATGAACCTGAGCATCAAACCCATCATCTGACCAGCAGGACGGTGATCATCATCAATGTTGTGACGAGACTGACACTGATGCAAAGAGATAAAGAAGAAAAAAAAATCTATAAAAAGGATGATCCGTCATGCATTACAGTAACTGCCTGCTGTAAAAGGTAGACAAAGTGTGTACCATAGTCCTGCTAAAACAGCAGGATAAAAGCCCAAACTCAACTAATAACATACATCAGTGGAGTCACAAGCAGGAAAAGCATCCAACTCCCCCGAATCATCGCCGTTACAGAAATGAAATGCAAAGCAATAAAGACGAGAAAATTGCAATCCTCTCTTAAAAATTGCAATGAGATAGCGTTTTGCAGCTGAATTCCAAACCCCTCTCTTTAACGACAACACAATTCATTTACGTGAAATAGGGAAGATAAAACCAGAGGATAATGGCATACTTATGCTCTGCCCCGCCACATTAACGCGCCACCCGACTGTCTGGCTGTATGAAATGTAGCCATTTGAACCGCTTGCCGGCGCAAACGTGGTATTGATTGGGGCCAACCGTGCATGATCCTCATTGATTAGCATCTCCTCATTAGCATATAGATTAGCTGGCGGTGCAGCCGGGGAATCGCGAGCCCCCGAGTCGCAGTCGCGCACTTGGCAGACAAGAGAGCTGAGGGATCAAAACAAGAAGGGAGGAGGAAAATAAAAATAGGAACGGGGTGGCTCGGTGTGATGCGAGGTGCTTGATGCCGGATGGCGGGTGCCTGAGAGCGTGGGACTTTCAGATGAACAGAGAGCGTCGGGGGGATGAACAAAGAGCATTCCAGCTCATTATTACATTTTAAGAAGGCCGACGGCAAACAAGCTCTTCGTGGGAGCAGCGCAATTACAAATGGTCTCAGCCACCATGCGAGCCTTGCTCTCAGACGCCTACATCAATAGACGCCGCCAACCAACGCACAAGAAAGTTTGCTTGAAAACACACCAACTTCCTCCACATTAGGATTCATCTGAAAACGTTTAAAACCCCATGTCAAGTGAAAAATGAGCAACACAAGATGCGGATATAACACAAGCTGCTTAATTAAACATCGTGGTTTTTTAAAAAGAGAAAAAATGTGTTTCTTCCTTTTAGGAGGTTGATTATATTAATTGGTTGAGTTTGTCAGTCTTCAATTATTATTTTTTTGGTGAGCAGCGGCTGTTTGTAATCACCCGGGACATCTGCCTGCCAGGCTCATCATTTTCTATGGACAAAGTGTTCAAGCTGGTTGAAATTTCCTCTGAAAATGCATATATTGTAGGTGAAGATTTGGCATCCTGTATCATTAGGAGATTCGGGGCAATCCAGGCGAGTCCCCGAGGGAGACCGTCATTACCGTAATGTTTTCCGTGATTATAGGGCCGATGAGTCAAGTGCCAAAACAATTAGTCAATCGACAGAAAATGTACATTATTAGATTATAATGACAGATAGCTTCTCAGGATGAGAGGATGTGCAGCAGATGTCCTTCCTGTGAAATTTCTAATTCAATATCTTTGAGTTTTCAGTCGTGGAAATACAACCCATGTTAACTCATAAAAAGGGGAAGTTCTCGTGACATTTAGATTCTTGAAATGGAAAAAAAAGTCAGTTCACTGCAGTAATCATGTTGAAAAATGAACTAACAAATCTTAACGGACAATACACGTCACATAGAGAGATGCACAAATCTGACTCTCTCAGTCTTACCGATACCTCGGCTTTGGGTATCGGCCGATACCGAGTACCATACATTTACTGAACTGTCATTAAGTAAAATAAAGTAATCCGATACCTGCTTGGCCCACTCTGTTTAAAATCATAACAGCGAAAGGTTCTGCATCCTGCGCGCTCTATAAAGCAGCATCTCCTCGGTGATGCCGAGGTCGTCCCCTGAGGGGCGGCGGCGGTCGATGCGTCTTGTCCAAACAGAGCGAGCGGGGCTCTGCCTTTGTTGGAGTGTGTAAGACAGAGATACCCCCTGATCCCGAGGCAAGATTGGTCGGGTAGCCGTAATTGAGACATCCGACTCGGACGGACTTCGCCTCCCACAGCTGAGTAGACGAGCACAAAGAGAAGCTGGCTGCTTTCCAGGTTAAGTGTGCTGAGCACGTGTGTGTGTGTTTGTGTGTGTGCTGAGCACATATATGTGTGTGTGTACGATTCCAGCACACATTGACTCCTGCTGTGAGGATACAAAACACTTTCACTTTACCCTCTTTAGAGGGGTTCAGCATTATTTAGTAAGGTCCCGGCCTGCGAAGCGCCCACTGCTCCACGATATGCTGAAAAACAAAACAAAAAAAAACCGCTCGGACTGTGAACAAAACTAGGAAGAACAGAGACGAGACTGTGGCAGGACTGAAAAGATTCTCGCTGCTCTGATCTATAAATACCGCAGTTAAATAGTTCTGGCAACGCTTGCAGATTAGCGACACGCTTCAATCCAATACTGTTCTATCCGAGCAGTCTACCGAGGCGCCACTCTCAGGCGTCGATCACACCGAGAGGGGAAAATAAAATAGGTCAGGTATGAGCCGAGACGAGCAGCGGCACAGAAGGAGGAGAAAAAAAATGTAGCACTTCACTGCCTTCATCAGACACAAGCGCTTTCAATTTCCATCAACGACCAGCCACACATCACAAAAGTTCAAGCAACCCAAAGGATAGCAGAGAAGCCTCCGGGTCGCCGGAGACTTGTGACTTTCTCGTAGCTCGTGATCTGAAAGGATGCATCTCTTTTAGTCACCGTCTATGAACCCACGAGCCCAAAGCGGCATGGCATTCACATTTACGCCAATTAGGTTGGAAATGGAGGCGCTCATTTCATTTTTCTTTGTGGAAATATCAAGCAACAAGCATCCTGATGCCTGTATCCCGTCCGAAGACTCACTGTGCGGACGCTTGCAACGAGTTAAAAGTGGAAGCAAAGGTCGGCCTAATCATCTACTGTGTACACCTGCTCCCTGATAAAAAGGTAATTGCTGGGTCGGAGTGACCTTTGATCCGATTTGGGTCGGAGTGACCTTTGATCCGATTTGACATTTTGTCTATTAATTCCTAGGTTTATCCAACAGAACCAGTACTTGCACCTGCACCAAATACAAACAGTTTCCAGCTGCCTGTGATCACTTGAGGTGATGAGTGAGTGCAGACACTTCAACGTGTGGGGAGAAAACATGCGGCATTTGTTCAGGGGAAACATCCTCAAACTGCTCCTCCATTTTTCCAGCAGGTGGATCTTCGTAAAGCTCCTCGGTATCACGGCGACTGCCAGTGGGCCGACAACGCGCTTAAACTAAACAATTTAAATGCAATAAAACAAATTCTGCTCATTTCCATCATCACGGCAGCTTTTATCAGTGCACAGCTGGATGCTGTTGACTTAACCAATTCAAGCCTGACTAAAAAAAAAGGTGAATAAAAGTGCACTTGTAATTACAAAATCAGACATGAAATTGGCAACAATTAAAACAGAAATTATTTCCTGATGCCTTGCACAACTTGTACGTGACTATAAATGCAAATGCTGGCTGTTGCGGTGTGTCAATAAAATGTTTTGAAAAAACAGTGAATGAAAAGACACAGACGTTTTATGTTCCACGGCCCCGATTGGTTGTATCATTCATTGACATTTGACCAACCCATCATGTGCAGCTTTTATCTGATGCCACAGGCAGCGCTAATCATTGTCAATTATGTCAGTGGCACACTAGTACAAGTGACCTTAGACGGCTTGGCTTTGGGGCTTTGTTGGGTGTGTGTAGTACATTATGTGCCTACAAGAGAAATGAGTAATTAAAAGGTCTCTCTGTTAGAAATGGAATTTAAGAGGGAGAGGTAGTTAACAACAGATTTCAGTCAAAAGGGATGCGGTAAGATTTGATTTAGGGCTGGGCAGTATACGGGTTCAACCGGTTTTAAATTTGCATACGGTATGAATTTTTTATACACCGACATACCGGTGCGTGGACGTAATTACTGTTGTCGCTCTTTACCAAGCATCAAATATATATTGTTCCCCACTCACAACTAAGGGCGCAGCGGTCGGAGTTACTTGTCTTACGTGTTTTGAGATGGGGTCATGGTTATAACGACAATTAATAAACACACAACTGACGCTCTTTAACAGGGTAAAACTACACGACACTTTGCGACACAAACAATTTATAACACTAATAATTTGAACATTTATAAAATCATACCTCCCAACAGCATGCTGGGTACAGCGCGCCCACAATCACAACAAGAAGAAATTCTGTCACTATACAGTCGTCCCTCGCTATATCGCGGTTCACCTATCGTGGACTCGCGGATTTTTTTTTTGTTGCTTTTTTTTTACAGCGTACATGCGCATTGTGTTCTGCGCAATTTTTTTTTTTTTTTTAAGCTAAGGGACTGTACTGTACACCTTGTCGGTCAGTCTCCTCCGTGCAGTGTCTCCTGTACAGGACAGAATACGTCCGGATAAAAAGTCAGCGGAGCGGCGCCCGGACAAAGGGGCGCGGTCAGAGGACCTTGTCGATTGATCATTAAAATGAAATTTGTTAAACATGTTCAGGCTTATTTTTAATATCCGCGAAACTTTGAGAGTATTTAAATAAGAGAGAAATGTGAGAAAATGTTAATGCCTGTCTAAGAAAAGTGTATGAGTGTGTGGCTGGGGGGTTTATGGCCTTAAAACATGTATAATAATGGTAAAAAATAAAGCTCACTACTTTGCGGATTTCGTCTATCGCGGGTTGTTTTTGAAACGTATCCCCTGCGATAAACGAGGGACCACTGTATTAAAAAACGTAAAAGATCGATGCCGGAGGAACAATGAGAGAATAGAGATGCAACAATACAACTTGTACCCAAGAAAAGAGCTGTGTTCTGCTGTTTGGAAGTTTGGAGGTTTTGAACAATCCGAAGTAGATTAGAAAACGATTTATTGCAAAGTTTGTCGAGACGCTGTTATTGCCTGCGGTGGCAACGCCGGCAATTTCCTCCATCGCTTCAGCAGAAAGCATGTGTTGGAATACAAAGAGTGTCTGCGATTAAGGTCCTCGGATTCGAGACAGTCAACCAGTCATGGCAGTGACGAAGCTGAACATGGAGGGACTTAGGACCCAGGGGAATGTAGGTGAAAAAAAACAGGAAGAAGCAGAACAGCAGGAGGGAGTTGACCAGTAAGTGGTGAACTTGAGCAGTGAACAGCTGTTCAGTTGGCTGGCGGTCAAAAAAAAACACTTTGATATACTGTGAAACTGCAGAATCTTACACAATATGATCGTGATATGAATTTTTCTTCATACCGCCCAGCCCTACTTTTAATTGCATCTAAATCAAAGCGTTTCGCTGTTGTCGATCATTTGGATTTTGGCAGTTGTGGTCAAACTCTTCTTTGCTATGTTTTTATCACTTTAACTCACCGTTAAAATGTGAATTTGGACACGATGAACGACAATGATAATTTCTTCTGTAGCACGTGTAGTTATTTGCTATTTCTAATCGGACTCCTCTGCGGCGATTCCACTTCCCACATCTACAGTAACCTCAAAAGAATGTTTTGTCACTTTGACTGAAACACTGCTCATACGGGAACACATCTGGCGAACGTCGTGCCAACGATAGTGTGCCCAAGGTCTGCAACTTTTGCACAAGAATGAGATCAATCCAACTATTTCCCTCTTGAGTGAACACATCACGCCTCTCTGATGCCAATCCTGCTTATCTCTAATAGAGGCTGTGCAAGAAGCAAAAGAAGAGTAAAGTGGGTGCAGACGAGGAAGCATCATATCTCGCATGCAAATACGTCTTAAACAAAACATGAGTGACGTGTGGCTCTCACTCTCTCGTTAAATAAACAAATCAGAGATAAACGGTATATGATAGCTTAATGCGTTGGACCAGCTTTCAACTATGAGGATGTGCAGTTGGGCGAATTTTCCCCACACTGTGATCTCAGGTTCAAAAAAGAGTCACTCTATGTTATAATAATAACCGCTTGAAGTGGATAAAACGAGCATCTTCCTGTAAATAAACCCCGGCAGCCTTGAGGAAAATCGTTGAGCTAAATCACTGAAGCTGTTGCTGCTTTTTTTTCCATAAATAAGCAAATTACTGGGCATGATCTGACCAGTCATTAGATGGCAGATAATATGAGGAGGCTATGGCCTAAAGTGACCGTTTTTTAAAGAATGGCGATGTTGTCCAGTGATGCTACATACAGGACCTGAACTATTCCTGTAGTTCATATTTATTTCATCAGACACTCTTTGCATCCAAACGGATGTGAAAAGCCGCATGGGTCATCAGGCGTCACCTTGTAAAGTGGCTGTCTGAAACTAATTGACTGCAGGAAATGGACGTTGAATAAGCACGCAAACCAAAGGCCATCGCAAAAGTGAGTTAACCCTGTTTCCCCTACCATTATAATAGGGGGGCGGGACGCCCCCCTGAAATAACCCCCCACCCCCGTGTAATTTTCTCTATATCGCCAGATCACAATACGTCATTTAAGGTTCTCTTTCCTACAGAACAGCTCTACACCTTGTTCTGTTATTAAACAAACTAAACGGTCGTATTTCATTGACGGGATCTACATGACAGCTTGTCATTTCTGTCTCTGCGTGGTCGCGCGTAAACACTTCTCCTCTGCGCTGCTCTCTGTATCGCGCACGCCGTTGTTCCGTCCCGATGCGCAGACACGTGCGCGCACACAGGTGAGCGTTGAGCACCCAGCAGTGGGCAGAGAGCGTAGACAAATATGTCACGTAAAAAAGCAGACAACTATATCTGCGTTTTAAACGCTCCCAGATGGAAGATTGCAAGAGTAGCTCTCCTGCAAGGAGCCCCGGAGCAGCTCTCTGAACCTGGAGCACCTCTCCTGCTCCAAGTGAAACGAGCTAAAGTGCTCGTGTCTCTTCCCAACAATGAGCTGCTGGCTTCACACATTACAAAGTACAAGGACATCAAACTAAGTCAATAATAAATACATGGAGAAATGCCTTTACTTTCGGGTAAATGTTTACGGTTAACAGATTACGTTGCGCATGCGCGACTCGGCGATTTTTGGCGTTTCGCCAAAAGCCAGTCTCCGCAAAGTCTCTGTGAAATCGTCTTTTCTGCTGTTGCATCTCTCAAAACCGTAAAAAGTCTCGTTTTGTTTTGTTCTGGAATTTGCTTTTAGTTTTCCACAATAAGCTATTTAGTAGTAACTACATATTATTTATTTTTTGCACAGATAGAACTTTATTATTATTGTTTTAAGGGATTGAAATTTTCTTTTCTTTTTTGTGATCTGGCAGGGCAATTTGGTTAAATTGAAAGTTATTGTTATTGTTCTTTATTCTGTTATTTATAAAAGCACAGATGGAGTCACAAAAGATGTTATTTACAGAAAAAGTAATGCTTTTGGTGTTTGTGTCATTGTTGGTGTCGTCAAGGCCCCCCCACCCCCTGAGGCTGTAAACCTAGGGGAAACACTGTAACCACAAGACACTCTGTCCATTAAGAGCCCGACCTTGAGTGTGTCTGTAGTTGAAACCATTTTGCAGTGCACTGATATTACATCTTTTTAATCTATTTATTTTAAAGTCAAAAACCTGAAGAAGTCCGGCGCTGGCGGTTCTGACTGATCAGCCTAAAGCTACAAGTGAGATGACGTCTTTATGCATATTACAGATACGCTTTCTACAGATAGTGTGTGTTGGATAAGAAAAACTCAATCACGAGTCAGTCAGGAGAGCTTAAATGATTCTTCGTTGAAAGAAAATTGAAAAAGAAATCAGCTATTTAGACACAAAATCCTACAAGCTACTATTTTCATACACAATTGATCCCTTGTCATTTTTCATAACTTCAATCACTTTGGTCACTTTAATCACTTCAACTGGTGCAATATAAATACATGTAATGTACATTGTATTCTGTCTGTCTGTATGTATATATAAATACTACTGCTATTGTGGTTTATTTTACTGTTTGTATTACGGTTTACTTATATATTACTTTTATTTTACTATGTGTCTCTTGAGTGCACTGTCTCCTGCTGTAATCCTGCAATTTCCCCACTGTCGGACTAATAAAGGATTATCTTATATCATCTAATCTTTTCAAGCAAAAATGTCCAATTTGCTGCTTCCAGCTTCTATTTCCAAGATTTCCATCTATTGGTTTAACAAAACAAGCAATTTGAATATGTTTTCTCGCATTCTAGGAAACATGCAAAGCAATAAGAGCAAGAGGGGGAAACAAATAATACTTATAATGGAAACAACTCCCTGGGTGCAAAAACACCCACGTGACCCACACACTGTGTGTAAACACAACACAGCCACCTACTATTTTGACTACACGCAGGTCACTGGAAGGCCATGGCCACACCGAGGGGGGCGGGCATGACCTACACTGAACAACGTAGCTCCTCCCCCCTGCCATAGGCCGTGACCTTTGGGGACACAAATTCCTCTCGCGAGCACCTGGCTAACTTTAGCAAAACATAATTGTTTTAAAATAGGATGAGGCAAAACTACAAAAGCCGAAGAAGATGTGCTGTCGCCTGGCCGTAACATACAAATAACACACTTTATGTTTCTCTCACGCACTGATTTTCCATCTATGGCTCTATTTCTCCTCGGTCGCGCGGGTGCTGAATTCCTCCACGATCCGAGCTAACGCCGGAGCTACGTGGCTTGTTGTTTATCACCACACCGCTTCTTGTTTCCAAGGAGCTGTACGGAGACACCGCCGAGCTTCAACTGCCCGTTAAACACGGCAATAAAACGGGCGAGCACGATGCAAACGCTGCCTGTTGTTGTTGTTGTTGTTGTTTTGCCCCCCCCCCCGAGAAGACGTTAGCTCAGACTACACGTTAACTTCACACGTTCCGACACACACACACGGGGGGGGGGGGGCTGACTCCCGCCCCTGACGAGCGTGACACCCCGTGCGAAGAATCAAGCTCAAACGCCGCACTTACCGTAGTCGTGAAAGCCTCGGAGCCTCAAACCTCGTCTCTCTGGCCGCTGGCTGTGTTTTTCTTTTTTTTTTAACTGATATTCTACACCATTTTCTGGATGGCGGCTCGGCGCAGACCAGCGAAGGAGCAAAGCGGGCAGCGGGGGGAGGAGGGGGGTCGCTCCACCGGAGCAACTCTTTGCAGTTTGCGTTCCTAACCGTCAACGTGACGTGATTCTGACCAATGAGCGTTAGAGTATGATTATGTGGCCACGCCTCTTCTGCTGTCAGCCAACACCCCCCTCCCGGCCTCCCCAACCTCCAGCCCCGCCCCCCCACCCCGCCCCGCCCCGCCCGCCCCGTGGCTGGCTCCACGCGCCTGTCAAGTGGCAAAAGGGATTTAACCCTTTGCTCTGTTTACATTTTCAGCTCCACTTAAATTTAGTGAAGAAGTGTCCAGAGCCTTCACAGCAGCAAAGGTTGCAATAGTAGCAAGAAAAAAGTCCTGCATTCAAAGCCTGTGTATCAGCAGAATTTAATGAAGTTACGATAAGATGGATGAAGGAAATATTGCTGTCCAGCGTCTGCAATAAAAAAGTGGGGAAATGCAAATTCTCCATAGTCCATGTTAACAGTGATGTGGTGCAAATCCAAAATATGTACACTAAATACAATGTCAAGATCATTTAAAAGTACGGAAACAATAACAAAAAAACAGTAAGGATCAGTCTAGGTGTGTTGCACACATACGTAAAGTCAGATCTAAACATGAAGGTGAAAGACAACAACTTTTATATGTTTGTTAATTTAATCTACAGCAATGCATCATATTCTATATCATCATATGTTTGTAACGTCGCTGTCTTAGGAGAACCACAAATCTCCAAAAAACATTTGGCTAAGAAAAACAGCTCAGCTTACTGTACCTGAAATGAAACTACAGAGGTATTTACGAGAAGTATAACGTGTTGTTGAATACTAAAGTAAAGTAGATGTACATCCACTGAGAATGCATTTAGTTCTACTCTTGGTTGTGGTCATCTTATATGTGGAAGTGTTACAGGAGGACTAGAGCAAAGTCTTAAAGATAAAGATGTGTTCTTTGCCCCACTTGAAAACTGCCTTTTTGTTGTCCCCTCTATGAAGGTCAAAGATCAGGATCAGGAGGACCCACACACTAAACATCACCACGAGATTCAGGATGTTGAGCACTTCAGCAGATTCAGAGGAGGCGTTTGTATTCTTTTTCTCAAAGTACTAGCTCAAATTCCCTACAAGGTACAACATATTGTTTGTTATCTCCATATACAATAGATGAAAGCTGCCAATCTGGTGTTTGTTATATGAAATAATCCATTTAAAAATGTGTCTATTTGCTTTCTCTGAATTTTCTCTTGCCATCACTTGGTCTTTATTCGCAACAAAAAACAAAGCCTGAACATTTATTACATTACATTTCTTTCATATATACATTTTATTGGTGTGAAACTTCTTTTTTTCTTTTGTTATTGTGGTGTTGTTTCAATATTTAGAGGAGAACGATGAGAATGTACCTAAACCTTAATAAGTTGTTCTTGTGCATACGCAGTGCCGGTAACATAAAACACCAGTAAAGATGATTGAAGATCTCCTCTCTGGTGCTGGAAAAAGCGTAAGAATCCACAGTCACTGCGTGGATACACCCGAGCACGGGGACAACCCCAACAGCAATGAATCGCTCATGTTCCAGCGAGTCGCTATTGTGTTGCTTGCAACATGAGCAGGGAGTGCATTCATCCGCCCGCAAATACTGAATAATTGATCAGAATATGACTTATTTGCTTGGCCCTTGAGTTAATTATCTGGTGTTTTCATAGCTCCCTTGATACCTCGCTCGCAGCATCAGCACGGAGCACAGTATCATTGCATACCCGGTTAATCCCCAAAGACCCGTAATGGGCTCGCAGCCAGGACGAGACCGCGTGATATGAATGTTGCTGCAGAGGTACACCACTAAATTCAAGCTCTGCTCCGCCGGGCCCTGGAACATACCTGCACGGTGATGTTTATGCAAGATAATGGGCCAGATGTAATGTGTAGATTATGCATGAGAGTCCTAATGGAATATTTATGCGGGCTCCCGTTCAGCTTGGTTGATCCTCCATTTCGACGAGGTCGGGGATTGGGTGCTTTTAGTTCTCTATCCCCGAGCAAAGCGTCCCTGTGTGTGTGTGTGTGTGTGCCTGCACGGTGCTGCTCACTGGTTTGAAACCCACTCGTGCGTGGCTATTTTTTCAGCTTGGACTCTTTGTGGTAGTTAATATGTTTATGCATATTTCAGTGAATGCTTTCATTTATCTTTTGATTTTTAAGGTGGCTCTGAAAAGGGAAGTCAATGCAGAAGGGCTTCAAACTGGCAGTCTTTTCCATGGCCAGCAGGGGGCGACGCCTCTGCGTTGCAAAATGAGGCCCGATGCTATGGACGTCTATGAGAAATTGACTTCTCGCTTGATAAATGACCTCATAAACATTGGAAACACAAAGCAAATCGCTCCAAGTCTTCTTCAATACATGAGGTGCATTTAGAATCAGAATCAGCTTTATTGGCCATCTATCTGTTCACATACAAGGAATTAAAGAGTAAAGTAGACCTTAAAGCAGCGGTGACACCCCAGTGAGTACGTCGACATCTTATATACAGTCTATTATTTTTACTTTGTCTGTGTGTGTAGATAGATAGATAGATAGATAGATAGATAGATAGATAGATAGATAGATAGATAGATAGATAGATAGATACATAGATAGATAGATAGATAGATAGATAGATAGATAGATAGATAGATAGATGGATAGATAGATGGATAGATAGATAGATAGATAGATAGATAGATGGATAGATAGATAGATAGATAGATAGATAGATAGATAGATAGATAGATAGATAGATAGATAGATAGATAGATAGATAGATAGATACATAGCTACATAGATACATAGATACATAGATACATAGGTGAGGTGAGGTTAAAGTCACGAGTCCACAGAAGTTCAGTCAATAGGTAAGTAACTACCATCTTGACCTGATGGTTAAGTATGAAATGTGATTTTTATATTACTTTCTCAGCCTGAATCATTCAAGCCCCGGATGAGTCACTTTATTTGTTTGTGCCCACTGCCAGGGCAAACATTTATACAGAGAGATTATTTATGATGCAACACATACTTTTATTTACTTTTACCGTCTGATTGAACATCTTCTCCGTCACGATGACGACGAGGAAAACCTACAAGACAAACACACGAGACAAACTGAGCTGAAGCTATTTGCATGTTTGAGTTGCAGCAGGGATTAGAAGAATCCTTTGAGGAATGT
This sequence comes from Clinocottus analis, assembly GCF_023055335.1. NCBI lineage: Eukaryota > Metazoa > Chordata > Actinopteri > Perciformes > Cottidae > Clinocottus > Clinocottus analis. Next base: position 20,926,641 of record NW_027176042.1, read on the forward strand.
GCCAGAACACTCTCAATCAATGACAAAGGTTTTCTTCTTCTCTTTTGGCAACATAACTTCATGCTGTTTTTGACCGAGCCAAATTACAGTACATGGATAACAATAATGTATAATGCAACACGAGTACAAGTCGAGGAAAGGTACTCAAGAAAAAAAAAATAAGAATGGCTGAAAGAAGTCACCAACACGACAAACACATGTTAAAATGAAGCGAGATGATGGCGGTGAACCTGGAGAGAAGTCAAAGGTCATGAGTTGCACGGATTTTTTAATCAGATTCTTTAAAAAAAAGAAATCCTGGAGGACAACATGTGAATGATCCGTGTGATCAGACACAGAGCGAGGCAGTGTGACATTTCGATGGTTAAGGTTCACCGCCCGCACATCCAAAGCAAACAAGTCTTTTAAAAGGCGGAGGAGGGGTGTGTTTTCAAACTCCACCTTCTACGCCCAAAAAAAAAAGTCATCTGTTTCCTGGATTCACAAAACCCGTCCAGTGTAGCTGCTGACTTTGAGATTGAGAATTTAAGACAGCTCCCTTTTTAAGCTCTGCGTGTGTGCGTGTGTGTGTGTGTGCGTGTGTGTGTGTGTGTGTGTGTGTGTGTGTGTGCGTGTGTGCGTGTGTGTGTGTGTTCCAGTCTATATAGGAGAAAAACATGCTCCCATCGAGATCAGATGTTTTAAAGCAGTGTTATGTTCTTGCGTTTGTCTTCCACAAGGGGGCGCCATCATGTCATCTGTCTACAAAACAAACCTAGCTCAGGCTTATTAAAGCAGGCACACACTCATTTGGACAAGTGGGTGCAAAGAAAAAAAGACACACAACCAAAGACAAGACCTCCCATAAGATGTGCATCATCAGACGTGACTTCACAAAACATTTGATATAAGTAGAGGATGATGTCTTTGGGAAATGAATTGTTTGCTATTCAAATCAAGAGATTTGAAGAATGAACAGACATTTGTGAAATAAATGTTCGGCCAGTCGTCTCGCATCAGCATCAAGCCCGTAACGTCTTGGTGTTGTCATCACTCGGGCTAGTAAAATGTGTTTAAAATAGCATCCAGGAACGGGGTTAATTGTTCCCCTGAAACAATGAGAATTCCTGAAATGAAAGGCTGCGTGCGTTTGCTTCCTCTCGGGTCAGTCCTGTCCTGTTTGCTTTTATTCTTCGCTTCAAAGAGAGAGACTAAACCACCACCTTGATGCCTTTTTGAACCGTTTTGTTGTTTTTTTGTCTCCGCATGAAAGAGCTCGGGAATGACGATAGAGTACACGCCTCTCGCATCAAAGTTTGCTTATTAGTTCAAGAATTACTCCGTTTTTCTCCGCCATTGTTGTGCAGCTCTCCGATTTGTCTGACTCTGTGTTTGTACAGCGGGGATGACTATTGTGAGGAAGGATATTTTGTCTGATTCGGCCCCTGCAGACATCACCTCCCTGCTGCATTACAAAAAAAAAACAGACAAAAAAAAAGGGTTTTTGTGAGGACAGGCTGCCTGAATGTTGACCTCTGTGTTTATTCATCATGACCTCTGACCTCTGCGGTGTGCTCACACACCGATGCCACCACTATTTACACTGATTCACTAGTTAAGCAGGAGCTGTCAATCATGTGTGTATAGGGAGCAACACAGGAGGAGGACCAACTAATAATTTAACCCAGAAATGACCTTTTTGGTCTTTCCAGTCGCTGTTCTTGACGTTGTCAAAAATGACTGAAGACTCTTGCATCCTGGGAAAAAGAAAACACATGTGGAGGATTTCCTTTGCGTCGTATCCTTCTCTGATCCCTCGTACCTGTGTCCCCTTTGTGTTTATTCTTCAACCAGAGCACATGGTTCTTTAAATGAGGAGTGGAAAAACCTGGCAGCTGATTCACAGCAGCTTAAAAAGAGTCTCGCCCTCTCGGTCGCAGCACATCGAATACGCTCATTACTTCAATTTCTTCACACCCGATCAAAAATAATAGGATTTTTTTTTTTTTTTTCGCCATCAAAAGTTACACCACGCCGGGTGGCGTGTGCGGTGACGTGCGGGGGGAGAACAACGGCCCAGTGTGTCTCTCTGCCAACCAACGGCTCATGCGACTGTTTGCGGGTCGTTGCTGCTCCTCTTTTGCCTTCTGGCTGGACTCACTTGTCTTTTTCCCTTTTTAGTTGTTTTAGAAAATATGAATGTCGTATCAGTTACCACAAAAATAATGACTTACAACAGAGACATGGATGAAAAATAGAAAGATCACGGACGTGACTGTGGATTCCTTACTTCCTCATTCATTGTCTGTGCAGCACGTAGTCGGATTACTAATAATACTGATCATTTTTTAAATCTGCTTCCTGCTTCACTTAATAGCTTCCACACAGTCAGAGTCATTCAAGCTCACACAGTGAAATGGTATTTAAGCTGTCGCTGTTCCTGTTCTGTCGGTGTTTAAATGTTAAACGCTCAGCTTGTTCTTCACCCCCGGACCTTCAGAAACATCTAGAAATCAATGTGAAGATTGTGTTGAAGCATCTCAACCAATATATAACTATCAATACATACAACCAAGAAACAGTAAATAAAACACCAAATATATATTTTGAAAAAATACAACAAAATCTATATTTCCTTGTCAGGCTGTGCAGATACATGTTTGCTTGTAATTGATCCTTCAAATTGGAAAGGCAGCAAAACTATTATATGACATATTATGTATTGATAAATGTTGTAAAAATGCTCATGCATGCCGTTTTCTTGAAGGTTATCAATATGCAGATTGGTGAAATGATCAGATGAGTGGAGGGAGAACGCCGTCAATCAAAAGCATCCTGATTCATCGAAGCTGCAGACAAGAAAATACAAACAAAGTTCTTGCAGGTTGAACAAAAACATTTTTTTTACTCCATTGCGTCCTTGTAAGTATTGAATTTTTCACAAAAGGTGGTGTTTTAGTCAGCGGTACGAGAGTTTGTCACGGTTCATAGCCACATGATAAAATAAGATAACACGCAAAAGGCAGTGTGATGTACATGTAACGATGACTGTGACATTTAAAAATGAAATATTGACATTGTGTTAAACAATACACATTTAAGAAAATCACTTAATACATTAGGTTACAGACTCAAACAATATGGAAAGTCAAAGTTTCTATAGATATGGCAAGAACATTATTATTGTGAATTTCATGCATGTGTGTGTGTGTGTGTGTGTGTGTGTGAGTGAGGGAGGGAGAGCGTTTCAGTTTTAATGCGGTGACTTAACAGGAACAGTGGAGGCGGGACTTGCGTCAGCAGTCGGGCCCATGATGCTTTTACTTCTCATGACTCTGAAACCGGGTCAGCTGTTCTCATGGTAAACCAGACCCAGTTAGTTTGCAGTGGGGTTTATTCTGGCAGTTTGCTGCAGAGTGTGTGTGTGTGTGTGTGTGTGTGTGTGTGTGTGTGTGTGTGTGTGTGTGTGTGTGCAGCGTGCCTGCCTGCCTGCCTGCCTGCCTGCCTGCCTGCACGCACACACTTTCTATTTCCAGGCCGTCGGTGTGACAGAGCGTCGAGGGTTTAAACCGCAGGCGCTTTGTGATCGGTGAAGAGGCGCAACCTGAAAGAAAAGTCTCAAGTGTTTGGTAGTCTGACAACGAGGAGTGACTCACTCGGAGAGAAGGAGGGGGAGAGAGAGGGAGGGAGAGAGAGAGAGAGAGAGAGAGAGAGTCTACCAGACGCTGTGCTCGTCCGCCATGGCAGTCTGACGGTGTCTGCGTCACCAATGTGTTGTGTTTTTTTTTAACCGCAACTCCGAGTAAAGTCACAGGATCAGCGTAATATCGTGAACCCTGCTGGAGTCTGTTGACTCCAACTTAAGACTTGTTCATTTGTTCAGGCTTTTGCTCAATTGTCTTGGGGCTGCTATGACTGTCACTGAGATGTTTTGGCCTTTTTTTTTTCATTTAAAATGTGTATGTACTTCTTAACTGTGTATTGTTTTGTGTGATTCTAAAGCGCTTTGTGACCCTGGTCTGTGGAAGGCGCTGTACAAATAAAGCTTACTTACTTACATCACTGATCCAATTTCATCACATTACATTACATGGCGTTGAGCTGACGCTTTCATCCAAAAGTGAAAATAAAAAGTGCAACAAGAAGAGTGAAGACAGTACATTTTCCCCCAGAAGGCCAAACTACAAAGTGCTATAAGTAAGTGTCATTTAAGTGCTACGAAAGAGCTAATATCTGTATTCAAGGTACAGTCGGGTTTCGACTGGACAGGTGAGCTCGGTGCACAATGGGAGGAGCGACACAAATAACCACAAACGGGTTAGCCAGGCCTGCAGTGATGTCTCGTGTCGGAGGTATGGTGTGATGTTTAGTGTTGTGACACATACGACACTGGAAGAAAACAGGAATATTGATCAGAAGAGACCGAGAACTAGAAACGCAAAGTGATTAAATGGATGAATAAAGCAGGAGGGTGTGAAGGGATGATATGTTTTTGTAGGCCAACTTGAAAGTTAGCGTCGCACTCGTTCCCTCGACTTTTGCATTATTGCAGGAAATAAGCTCTGTGCGTATAAATAATAGGCATTTTATTTCATAATCTTCACAAATGAACATGACTTTTCTGCTTTTTGAAGGGAAGAGGAAGGGAAGTGGAAAGGTAACATGAGGCCTTAAATAAACGGTCCTCGATACCAATAAGATGGAGGCGGACTGTGGTTCCGGTGATTAGTTTATTTTTTGAAGCGTTTAAGCTTCAAAATTCATCAGAGGGATATTTACTGTCATGTTTCACATTAAACATTAACATCTCTGAAGCTTGTGTTCAACACAAACCTTATCTCAGGCGTCTAATATAAAGAAAACAGCCGGAAATGTACAAACGCTGACTCATTTCTGTGTTTTAGGACTCATTCAAGTAAATGATAACATTTTATTGAGAACCAGTATATGGGAAGTTTATTATATTCCCCTAGTTACACCTGGTTTTACTTCATATTGTCGACATGTGTATGCATGACCTATGTGGCTTGTGAGGAGGCCGAGTATACCTTATCTTATCTTCTTCCTGGAGCTCTCTATATTTGTGTCCACTATCCAAACCGCTTATCCTATTTGGGGTCGCGGGGCCGGTGGAGTCGGACCCATCTGACACTGGCTGAAGGCGGCGTTCAGCCTGGACAGGTCTCCAGTCCACCACAGGGCACCTAGTGGCAACCGATTAACTTAAGCTGCATGTCTTTGGACTGTGGGAGGGAACCGGAGAACCCGGAGGGAACCCACGCAAGCTGCAGTGAAGGACCTCCCCGGGAGTTCGGGGATTGAAACCGAGCCCTTCTTGCTTTGTGGTGACGGAGCTAACCACGACGCCACTGTTGTTTCTCATGCAGTGCATGTGTGTGTTTGTGAGTGTGTGTGTGTGTGTGTGTGAGAGCGCACGTATGCTTCTACGTGACAAAGAAGAGAATAATGTGGCTCATCTTCTTGTGATCTCAACTGAATGAGCAATTAAATTAAACAAAGAGGAGGGGAGAGATGACGGAAGTCATTGAGGGAAGTGGGTGAGCCTAACAAAATTAACTTTATTAGACGTTGTCAGATGCACAAACTTAACTCTCCACCCTTAAATTGAAAACAATGTAGACTACCTTTACATATGTTGCCACCAGGTGCCCTTTTATTTCCACGTTGTCTTTTACGACTAAAACCAAAAACAGTTAAGGCTGAAGAGTCGGGTGAGGAAAAGCCAGAAAGAGGAACCGAGTCTGTTCGTGACTACTCATGGTGACAAATCAGGGCTTGAAGATGAACCGGCGTCGTAGTAGCAGCTGCCGCCCTCGGGTTTCCACCTCGAGTTCACGTCGACGTGCGGCCCTCAACGCCTCGCCGGGCGAAACGAGTCACGCGGCCTCCTCCGGCGAACGCGCGACAGGTCACGGAGAATGACGCGAGACGACTGGGCTGTCAGTGCGCTGGTCTCTCCAAGAAATCTTCACAACCGCTTGACCCCAGCAGGTGACCCTAGAGGAAGTCACTGCGGTGTATTCTCGTAGTTCCTCATCTTTCCTACCGGCGATGTTGACACTGTGCTGTACAAAGTAGTCGGACAGGAGCAGAAAACAAGACAATGAGGCCAACACAAGGGTTCTTATCACATCTCACAGCAAAAAGCCAGTCACCCAACGCGAGTCAATTTCTGTCTTTTCAACTTTCGTCACGTTGAGCCAACGACAAGGACTCAGTGAAGTTGAGCAGTGGGTCGTCGTTATTGAAGAACGCGAGTTACAGGATAAATGAATCAGCGTCGACTCCTCGTTTTCACCCAGGAGAACGAACGGCGGCCTCCTGGGTGAAAAGCTTGTTTGCAGAACAAAGCAGGTGTGTTGGACTCATGTGGCGGACTTTGTACTTCCTGTTTCATCATTACGTGTGTATAAAAAAATGAAAATGATGCAGTAGAATATCTTCCAATTACAGCGTTTATTGCTGGATGCGACCGCCTGACCACACATGTTGTTGAGCCAGATTTCCTGAACCTCTTTGGAGGGAAAACGGAGAGGTAGTTGAACCAGGAAGTTTATAAAGGAGTTAGCGTAAATGCTATAAAACATAAACACCCTTCCTCATAAGCCCGATGCTCTTTGCCAGGAAGTAAACATGTCCTAATAGTTACAAGTTTACGGATGTAATTCTTACCACAGTATATTCACAAAGCAAGTATTCGGACCTTGTACTACCCATGAATGATCGTACAGGAACCCTCTTTCACTGGAGAAGAAGAGGACGGTTCTATGAAGGTAGATTTGTGTCTTTTTTAGCCGAGCAAATGTTCTTGTTTGTAAGTAAATTATCTCCAAATCTTTGCTCTCAATTCCAAAAATTGCTTTAAAAAACTTTTTGGATTGAGAGCGCAGGTTTTTTTTGAGAGCAATTTTTTTTTTAGAGCGTTTTTTTTTTTTAGAGCAAATTTTAGTTTTGGGAGCGTTTTTTTTTTTTTTTAGAGCAATTTTTTTTGGCAGAGCGTTTTTTTTAGGTTTTTTTTAGAGTGTTTTTTTGGACCAAATTTTAGTTTTAAGAGCGTTTTTTTTTTTTTTTTAGAGCAATTTTTTTGGCAGAGCGTTTTTTTTTTAGAGTGTTTTTTTGTAGCAAATTTTAGTTTTGAAAGCGTTTTTTTTTTTTTTTAGAGCAATTTTTTTTGGGCGGAGCGTTTTAAAAAAAAAAAAATTTAGAGCGTTTTTTGGAGCAAATTTTAGTTTTGAGAGCATTTTTTTTTCTTTTCAGACACAATTTTTTGAATTGAGAGCAAAGATTTGGAGATAATTTAATTACAAACAAGAAATTTGCCAGGGTAAAAAAGACACAAATCTACCTTCATAGGTTTCCTAAGAAGACAGCAGACTTGCTCACATGTCCTCTCTCTCTGGCTTCGGTCCTCTCTTACCTCATTTGGCCCCGGCTGCCGACCTCAGAGATGCTCCACCGGATCTCAGCAAACGCTGCAGCAGCAGCAGCAGCAGCAGCAGCATAATGCCATGTGACAACGTGTTTTGCCATTTTGCACCGTTTCAGAGGCAGCGGGAGTGACATCTCTCTAATTGGAAATAATGAGGAGGAGGGAGGGAGGTGGGTTCCCTCGTTTGAGATGATAATGTGCCCACTTCACCTTTTTCTTTTTTTTTTATGAAGAACAATGTGCAACTTTTAACTCCTCGTGAATCGTGACATTGAACTATTACCACTTGGATCGGACAATAAACACACCTCTCTCCTTTCCTTCCCTCGTTTCCTTCCCTTCCCTCATTTCCTTGTATCTGAGTCGGCCATCTTTCCACCGCTGCGGCTCAGAGAGCCAGCTCGTCCTACGACCCAGAGGATCGGGCGGTTCGATCCGCTAGTAGTCCAGGTCGATGTGTCCTCGGGCGAGACACTTAACACCAAATTGCTCCCTGCGGCGTGTAAATGGGTGTAAATGATTAGCTAGTCCTGATGGACAGGTGGTGCTGGTGCATGGGAGTGAATGGGTGAATGATGACGTCGTTTTAAGGAGCTTTGAGGGGTTGAAGGACTAGAAAAGCTCTTTAAAGTGCAGCCCATTGACCATGCTCTCCTTGAGCTTACTCTATCCTGCCATTATTGGTTTGAAAACCCGATTTCTGGACGTCGAAACTACTTCAGGTGCAAGTTTCTTGCGCCTTCATGAATGGGCGGCACCATTTGGTCGGGTTTCCCCTTTGTCATTGGACCTTAACATTCAGTGTGTGATGCTGGTGGTGACCGGAGCGATTGCACCCAAACGACACCGGTGGGAACTGCTTTTCTTTCGCGGAGACTTATACGTTAAATCCATCAGAGCTCCTGTTCGAAACCGAAATGCGTTCGCCCAATAATTTGGGCGAACGTAGAGTCGCAGACAGAGTCAAACAATGGTGAGAGGGTCATGGGAAAGTTTACCACCGAACATCAACATTGTAAAGTCTGAAGTTTCCGGTGGTTTAATTACTGCGGGATTAGACACATTTAGCTCCTCTCGCCTCCACGCAGCTCACGGGCGTCTTAATCGGGACGGACTTAGGGGCCCCACCACCCCCCCGACGTGGCACCGGAGGGGGCGGGGGGGATGGGTGGGGGGTTGCGGTCTTTGCAGGGGCCCGGCAAAGAAAGGAAAGGAGTGTGTCAGCGATTTCGGAGAGAGTTACAGCCTCGCTTGGCGTCTTGCCGGCTGCCTGCTGGACTGGGTTTTCTGCCGGGCCGCTGGGCAGAGTGACAGGCCCGGTTCCAGTGAATCAAGGCCTTGTTGGACCTAGGTGAGGTTTGAAAAGACAGACGAGGCGCGATGGAGAGAATGAGAACGGGCATTTAGTCCGTCCGGCCGCCTCCGAAGCGGCCGGTTTATTCCGGTTTTGGTTTTTTGGTTCGGGCTCGTTCATGTGGTCCGGTTGGCACTGAGCGGCAATAAGGCTTCACAATCACATGAAAGCAGCCTCTTGTCATCCAAAATGATGACTTGGTGCTTACTTTTTAGACCAAATTAATGTCTTTCTGTGTTTCTGTTCCACGTGCAGGTAAAAGACAGCGGATTTGAGATTTTTCGTTTTGTTCTCAGAGTGGAGGTTGCAGTGAACAGATGTACTGGCGCGTCTACTTTTACTGGTTTTAACAATCTGAATATTTTTGTTTTGCACATTTTCTAATCGATTGCTGACTTACTTTACTTTATCCTTCAGTTTCTATATTTAAATATTGAATTCACAATTATTCCATGTATATATATTCATTTTTTAAAGTTATAAATCTGCATCTAATTTTTAACTCTTGCTGTTTTGACAAGTTTAAGTTGTAAAACATGAAGTTATATGATGTCATTAAGGCCTTTCTTGCAAAGAATAAAGTTGTAAAATTTTTACAAAATGTTCTTTTGTGTTCTTTAAGTGATTTATTACTTGAATAACACAACATTTTGACTGGAAATCACAATTAACGTGATTAAAATGAGCCAAAAAAAATGTATAATTACCTCATTTTTTTATTTTTATTTACAGAAGATAAGATAAGATAATCCTTTATTCGTCCTTCAGTGGGGAAATTGCAGGATTACAGTGTGACTGGTCACAAGTTAGAAGATAAAAGAAAAACAAGTAATATAAATAAACAGTAGAACGATAAAAAACAGATGAAAGATTTAAAAAAAAAAAAAGATGACACATACCAAGAAAGAAATTGGAAAACGTCTCTCAAAATTGAACCACTTCCCTTTTTCACATTTCCATCTTTGGTAACACGAAGAGAAAAAAAATGACGGTGAGAAGAAATAAAAGATTTAGCACCAGTGAAAAGAAATCCTGAGAACAGACAATCGGGTCAAATGAGAAAATTATAAACTATGAAAAAAGCGGCTGGTCTATTGAATCTAATTAAAGGTAACACAATGAAGTCCTCTTTTTTTTCGGCCACACATAATCTTCTTGACTGGATTGAGAAGTCCTCGGGGACCAGAGAGTTGACACGGCGACTCTAAAGGCCAACGCACACTCAGACATGTTCACCGCTCTGTTGTGTGTTGCCTCGGTGAACGCCGGTGTTGTTTGCGTGCCCTGAGCTGAATGTTAATGTCACCACACCTCATGTGTCACTTCAGTTGCGTCTCATAAAACCTGTTTCACAAGACGTCGCCGGTTCGATGTGAATTGTATGACACTTACGTTCATATTGCCACTGGCATGTGACGGCGTTCGTATCGTTAAAGGCGCACTTCTCAAATGATGAACAAATAAATAGTTTTCTCTCTTGCTCTTCTTGCTTCAGTTTTGTTTGGAGTCACATGACGAGCGAAATGAACATTTTACCTTAAAGTATTGCTGTTCTTGATTTAAAGAAATGTTTACTTTTCTGCAGCAACAGGTTTTACTTGAGAAGGGAATTCATTCAAAGCCTTTTGGAAGGAAATCCTTTACTTTACTTTATCAGGAAACCTAAATAACAATAATCTACACGATTATGTAATCATATTTGAGGTAAACAAACTGCTGAGTGATAATGTGAACTCACTTTAGACTAAAACCAAATCCTTCCATTGCATAAAGTTGTTTTTAAACTTCATGTTAAAATGATTTTACACTACATACCTATTTTTTTTTTAACATGTTAATGTATTTCAAGTGTTTATTCAACGTATTTTCATTGATTAAAGATTCCTTAACATCTCATTAATGGTATTTTTTGATCATACTGCAAAAAAAAAGTAATATTATATTGTACTGTGCTGTAATCTGTGGACAAATTACAGCACAGTATTTCCCTGAACACGTCCCACCCCTTGTGACAAAAGGTCGACTATCAGAGTACAACAGTGTACTTAATCAGACGTTAAAATCAGGGAGGAAAACTCCCATTTTGGGAAAATGGTGATATAATTTTTTACAATTTTGCATTAAGTAATAGGTGTTGAAAAACCCAGTTGAAAACCTCACGGACTCACTCAACCATCATAGGAATAAAGCAAATACGCACATCCTGAAACGTATGACTGTATGAATATGACCATGAACAGGCTCCTTGAATCAGAAAAGTTGCTCAATCCCAGCTTTTACTCAACAGCAACTTGTGTTATACTTGTTTTATTCAATGCTTCAGCGACAACAAACAACCCCATCAGGTTTTATATACAATAGTAGTTGACTATTAAACATTTTGTGTAGACATCTACACAACTAAAACATCCTTACATGAGTCTTTACAAATGCAACACTTCCTGTTCCTGGAGAGAAAGTCTAGTTTCCGTCTTTCACGGTTTTTAAAATGCTCCGTTAACCACTGTCAGGCAGTGCAGCGAGATCTCATACTCAGCTGTTCAAAAACAAAGGTACGAAGACAAAGACTTTCCTTGTGTTGGTGGAACACAGTTCGAGCGCAGCAGTGTTGGGGTAAACAGATGCAGACACAATGCTCGCGTTCTTCTGCACTGCGATTGATATGCAGGAAGGTTTCAGACAAGGCATCCTCCAACAGCGTCTTCGGCCTTCCTTGTTGTTGTACTCATGTAAAATGTGTCATCTGATTCTTTCTGCAGCATTTTACACCCACAAGAACCACCCAGTATGCATGCAGTCTGCATTACATTGGGACCTTTTTGCTCATATATCTGCTTCTGGCCAGGAAAGCGACTGGATGTAAGTAGAACATCCTGATCATTTTGGCACGCTGTGTTTGACTGCATTGGGGCATGCGACATCTTTGACCAGCATGGTAGTATGGGCATTGGAACGCCACACATCAGCATTAGTGACCACCAGTCCTAATGAAAGGAGCGGTGCTGGAGGCTCAGTCACTGTTTGAGTCTTATTTGAAAATGAATATGACGAATGAATAATAGCTTCCATCATCTTCACCTTGCAATTCACAACAAAAAAAAGCAAAAAAACATCACAGCAATTCCTGCCATAATTGAGTTTGACTTTAAATTACTTTTGACTGTGATTACATGATGAAGGATCAAGCGAGTTGTTTCATATTCAAGCAATAAGGTACGAGAGGCAGTACTGTATCGTCAATAATGCACTGTTCAAGAGGCAGCGCAGGCAGTAATGTGACTTGTGTACATGGACAACACATTCCCACCGACATGTTCAGGTGTCTAAGACACTCAAATAAAATCCATTATTTGTTCTTTATTTGCCAAATATCAGATCTGTGCACGCACATAACTGTCATTCATGTTCAACATAAGAATCCCAAATTATCCTTTTAATGATAAGAAATCCTGCAGAAATATGAAGTTTTTAAATTGCAGCACACTTTGTCCCTCAGTATTTATGAGTTATCAGACAGATAACATAGTGTTAAAAACAGTGAGACTATCGTTGATACTTTCCCCCGGGATCCCGCTTCCTCCAAGAATGACATCAAATAGAAATAGAGGGTACTCAGAGAGCGCAGACCTCTGCCAAGGCCATGCCATGCAATATTAACAAAAAATGATGTGTTTTATCCACCCTGTGATACAAAATACATAATGATAATATAATATAATTATATTTTTGGGCTTTTGTTAGCGAGTTGGACGGCCCTTCAGTGTGGAGTTTGCATGTTCTCCCCGTGTCAGCGCGGGTTCTCTGCGGGTTCTCCAGCTTCCTTCTGCCGTCCGAAGACGTGCAGCTCAGGTTAATCGATTGCCCTGAGTTCCCCGTCAGCGTGGGCGTGAGTGGTTGTCTGTCTTTCAGTGTTCTGCGACCTTCCTCGGGTGCAGCCCGCCGCCTCCACCCAATGTCAGCTGGGGTTCGGCTCCAGCCCCCTCTCGACCCTGAACAGGATAGGCGGTTAAAGATAATGGATCATTTATTTTGTCTTTATTTGACAGAGGAAAGTGTAGAAATAGGGACGAGAGAGAGAGAGAGAGAGAGAGAGAGAGAGAGAGAGAGAGAGAGAGAGAGAGAGAGAGAGAGAGAGAGAGAGAGAGAGAGAGGGTAGAACATGCAGCAAAGGTGCCAAGGCCAGAGGAGAAGCCAGTAGGCTGCGGTTACATGGCGTGTACAGAGTTACCAAAGCAGTCCAGGCTCTGACATTTAATGGCTTCTTCCTCATTCCACGCTACACCCTTCCACCAAGTTTCATGAAAACAATCCTGTTGACAATTAGACAAACCTAGCAGAAAATGAGTCAACATTTCACTTGATCTCGATCAATAGTAAAACTATTGTGCCTTTCAGAGTAGAATAGATGATGAAGCAGGGCATGCTCGACGGGATGGCTACCTTGACTTGACTACGTCCAGTTAGGTACAGTTTCTTTGCATTATCTGGCAGAGCCAGTTGATAACCTTACTGAAGTGCTCACACTCAACATTTTCGCCTCAAGGATAGTTAAATATATCCATAAAGTAAAATATAAATTTGACTGTTCCTTGTGTTAAAAAGGGTTCTGTTGAAACCACCACTAACATGAATCATGACGTGACGGAGCAAATACTTTGTCTTTGTTTTCAACAGAAAGAATGAGAGAGCAAGAGAGAGGGCAAGAGTACAGCTTTATGCAGATGTAATTGTTTCTTTGTCGATGATGTGTACATTTTCCTTTCAAAGGTTTACATTTAATTCAGTTTATTTTGTATAGCCCAAATTCACAAATACGAGATTTGCCCCCTGGGCGCATTACAATCCGTACACATGACATCCCTGTGCCAGGACATCGGATCAGGAACAACTCCCCAAACAAAGATAGTAAAACCCTTTTAACAGGGAAAAAAGGGAAGAAACCTTCAGGAGAGCAACAGAGGAGGATCCCTCTCCCCGGATGGACAGAAGCAACAGATGTCATGTGACCAGAGTTACAGCACATTACGTGAATATGACAGAAATGATTCATATAATGAGTAGTATACGCATGGACCACGATCCAATTAGCCACGGTCCATGTCAGCTGAAGAGGTAGAGAAGAGGGGCAAAGGAGATAATTATCTCCATTATAGACGTGCTCATGTGTCCTTTAAGAAAGCAGGAGAGTGAAAACTATAATGGATCTATATGTGTGAAATAAGTCCCTTACAGTGTGTTCAACAATTCACTTTTATATCAACTAACAACCGCCAATGCAAATGCAAACGTTGTGGCTGCTAACACAAGTCAGGTGACCATGAGTTTAGATTTCTTTTCTGCAGCGTCTGAATTCCACCTCAGTTACGCAACATATTTAATGATAATCCTGCCAGTCAAATAAAACCAACATGACAAAAGCAAAGCCGACTTGTTGAACATCTTTTCCATTCTTCTCTGCACAATACTTCATAACCACAAACAGGAGGACCTTGTTGGAACTTTGTGTTGTTGTAAATTCAGCTGTAAATTCAGTGTAAGTAAAACTTGTTTTAACCTGCTTAGCTTAAGGGAGGCTGGGTAAGGCTTCTTGGAACAGGGCCACAGTCATAAGCAGTTGAGAAGGATTCAGATTTGCGTACTGCAGCTTTAGAAGGTCACAACAGAGGTTCAATTGTGTCACGCTTCTGAGAAGAGTTGGGGATTAAATCAAAGAGTTTTTAAGGAGAACTCTTTTCTCATTATTTCTATTGTAAAAGAAATGGAAGCACGCAAACATTGTCAGCTGAGGCCAGTGGCAGAGGTCACTGGGTAAAAGGTTAACAGGTAACATCAGTGCAGCAGCCTGTCAAATTTAATTTGCCACACTTCTATTTATACAATTTTACTTTTCATTTGTGTTTGTTTGTGATGTCGATGCATATTGGTTGGTTGCTGTGTTGAGTTAAAACAAAAAACAAAAATGTCTCCCAACATGCTGTAATGAAAACAGAACTGTACCTCAAACAGGAGGTGGCCTCCAGCTGGATTTTAAAACACCTGTGAAACATTCCTTGCTTGCAACCTTCATTATCAGGGTTCAGAGTTTTTCTTTCATGTTGCCCCTGGCTGTTACTTCATTATTACCTATTTTCCCCCCCGCTAAGCTAGCAATATGGCTCCGGAGATGACAATGCCTCTCCAGACTGAAATATTTCAGCAACTATTGGATGGATTACACATTTCTACAGATGTTTGTCCTCGGGGAGGAAAACCTACAGACTTTGGTGATCTCCTGGCTTTTCCTTTAGCGCCACTATGGCCCTGACCTGACCACGAACCATCCCCAATTTGCAGGGGACTTTGGTTGCATGTCGTTCCTCCATCTCTGTCCTCCTTATCTGTAATTACTTTTTTTTTCCAAAATGCAGAGACAGAGCGAAAATAGATCCTGCCCACAACGAAGAGGGAAACAACGCAAGGTGATACAAGAATATAATACCATCGCAAGTCACCAATTTTAAGCAGGTTGATCACTAAATACCTGCAAGCTTAGCCTACATGCCAAGCTAAGATATTGAAGATGCGCAGTGTTAAACTGATAAATATCAGCACGTTAGCATTGTCACTGTGACCGTGTCAGCATGCTGACGCAAGTATGTTAGCATGCAGACGCAAGCATTTAGCTAAATGTACAAGCAAGCAGATCAACTGGCATGGTCGCAGACTGTTGGTGTTGTTTTAGTGCAAGCATTTCGCAACAGCGGCTAAAGTGGAATCCATTACAGTTAAATTCCAGTTGACTGTAGATATAGCCTATTGTGATATCTGAGAGATATGTGACTAAACAGTGGGTAGGTTTATCTTAACAGTGACTGATATTAGATGTTTCAATGGGAGTGAGTGACAGCGTGTGCACATACAGTCCAGGATATCAATGTATACCTGCTGAATCAGCGCCACACAGCAAAGATCAACCAAACAGATGTCACAACTGTAGATGTGTCGGCATTGTCCTGCAGCAGCTCCGGTTTCACAGCGGACCAACTGACCGACATTCCCATCCAAAAAGGCAGGGTGCCAGTTTGGGTAAAAAAAAAAAAAGTGGTCCAGATTACTTTGTCCCTCTTTGGGGTTTTTTTTTTCTTTGCCCCTGTCTCGTGAGGATATATCTTTGAATTTGCAGTATCCATGGTTATGCAAGCAATGCCCCTGGGAGTAAAAGTAACCCTGCACAACCCCATGCAGAGTGTGGACATCTCTCACTATTTTAACAACCATGGCATGAGATCCTGTCGGCCAACTACATTGCAAGTGCCTCAAAGGAACGAATGGCAGATCAGCCTCTGGCCTCGGCCAACCAGACATGTCAGGGAAGAGCCAAAGGAAAACGTTATATCAAGAGGCCAAGTCGATAACTCTTCAGCAACGACAGAAAACAAGGTCCACGCGAAGGTCACTGGTCCGTTACAAGACTTTGGTGTTCACTACAGTCTTCATACTGGAAGCCCTGGATCTGTGACAAAGCCATTGAATGAAAGTCTGTATTGTCACAATGAATCAAATGTCTGCATATAAAGTAGGTCGTCCTCAGTGATCAGTGAAGATTTTTTTCAGGGAAAAAGCTCTTATATCGTTTTCTTCCAAGACTAACAAAGTTACCAACAAAGTTGCCAATGCAACAATGTGTTGAAAGTATCATTATATCAGTCTCATGTCTGTAGCTGGTTAGCTTAGCTTATAGCATAAGAGCTGGAACAGGTAGGAACCAGTAAACCTGGCTCTGTCCAATGGCAAACTAACCTCACGTACCAGCACAAATGAAGCTCACTAGCTAACGTTATATTTGTAGCAAACACAAGTGTGAAAATGATAAGATGTTGTTTTACAGGGGTGCATAAGGTTTAAGATTTTTTAAAGGGAAAAAGCTCTAATATCGTTTTCTTCCAAGACTAACAAAGTTACCAACTAAATGGAGCATTAAGCAAATAAAAAGCCAGATATGTATCTCAGGAGTTGGTTCTCAAAACAGAGCAAAAAGAAGTTTGGACTCATATTTATCAGGTAGACACAAGATGACTCCACATGAATGCCAATCGTGCACCATTTCTACCAAATATATGACTAGGCAAATGCCAGAACAGTGATTTTCAACCAGAGGCACGGCAGTGCGCACTAATGTAGCAGCAGCCATGCTTCGGCCCATCAGAGCCTTTGTTAGCGAGACGCCTAGATGTTCTTGTTTCGCTCGTCGCCAAGACTTTACCGGCAGAACTAGCTCCTGTGTTGAATGAGGTCATCCGCATGGTTGACTTTGTAAAGACAAGACCTCTGAAAAGCTGAATATTCGCATCTTTATATGAGGAAATGCAACAGTGTGTTGAAAGTGACAACCTTGATGTTCCCGCTCACCCAGAAATGGCAAGATGATGTCAACACCGCTGTGTGAGGTGATAGGCGGACACTTAAAACCCCTGAGGAAAAGTTGTTTGTTTATTTCCCCTTAACCTTCACTTGACTGGGTTAGGGACCCATATGGCTCAGCAACAGTTTTTTGGAAAGGACATGACTTGAAAAGAGGAACTAACTGAACTGAAACAAGACGGGGTTTAAAGCGAAGCTTTGCTTATCTACCTTTGGAGTATCTGGTTGACTGTTGTTGCCAAGGAGTTTCTCATTCTTGCAAACAGAGCAATTTCAACATTGCTCCTATTTTCCACAACATATCTGTGTGAGCTTTTTTAAAGATTGGCTGCTATAAAAACTAAAAACATGGAGACTGAGAGCTGTTGAACAAAAGCTTTGTGTTTCTGCCCCGGGCCCATGTTTCACACTGAGTAAACATCAACAAATCAAAAGACACATTGTTATTGTGCTACAATGTGACATTTTGTGAATTTCTGGGTAATCGGCGTGCTGCAGGATTTTTTTATTGTAAAAAGTGTGCCACGGATCAAAAAAGTTTGAAAAACTGTGCTCAAAGTTGGGTGTTCTAGTGCACCTGTTATCAATATATTTGGGTGTTAAACATATTATTTCACTGTCTATAAAGGAATAAAATGATTTGACAGCAACAGTTATAGTTGGAATAGGAAGTATACACATTATTTATTCACCAACTGATACTTTGAAAATTGGAAAACTGTTTAATCATATTTAATTTACGTCTCCTTTGCTGTACCGTGGCAAAAAAAGATTAAAGAAAAAGGAAAATGAATCCCAACCAATACGTGATAACATGAGGAAGTTTTCCTTGACACACCAAGTTTAATTATTTTATGTTGCAATGTGCAAGATAAAGTAAAAGTTAATGCTGATTTTAGCATCTCAAGCCACCGAGGGCAAATTTTAACATCACACACACACACACACACACGCACACACACACACACACACACACACACACACACACACACACACACACACACACACACACACACACACACACACACACACACCAGTGATGCACAGTTGTGACCCCATGATGAAAGAAGGCCTTTGATGCGTTTGTGTTTCTCAGGACCACAACCCAGACTGAGCAGAACAGGAAACTAATGTTTTTTTATTTTTTTTGTTGATAAACCCAAACCCAGGCTCTTGGGACTGTCCATATTGCGTCTGCATGCTGGAAAAGCTCCTGCAAAGATGGAAAGTGTGCCAAACAGGTGGATGCCGTCAGAACACACCCTGTAGTCACATTTCCGCTCATAGACTGCAGTGCTTATCTTTGTACATTATCATGCAAAAGTATTTCTTTCCAAGAGTTGGATGATTTATACCAGTATAATTTAGAATATATAGAAGAGTATTTAGAAAATCAAGACATAAAAGTATTATTATATCATTATACCAGTCTCATGTCTGTACGGTAAAGCTGAAGCTTCAGCCATTAGCTAGTTAGCTTAGCTTGTAGCATAAGGACTGGAACCAGTAGGAATCAGTAAACCTGGCTCTGTCAAATGACACTAAATCCACATACCAGCACAAACTAGCTAACAATATATCGGTAGAAAACATTTGTGATGTTGTTTTACATGAGTGCATAAGATCTATTTCACTGCTCCCAGCCAAAAAAAGCTCACATCCCTCTCATAAAGCCACAACTTTTTTTTTTACACTTTGTTTTTTGTACGGATTAAACATACAATATAAAACATGTTAATTTGTGAGCTTTGGTGGTGCTGGCAGGTTGTATTACCTTCAGACAGAGCCAGGCTAATTGTTTCCCCCCTTTTTTCTAGTCCTGAGGCTAAGCTATCTCTATAAATCATTCCCTGGTCTGAATACCTCCACCACTCACATCATTGCCCTACCTTGTTTGGCACTTTTTAAGGTGTGTGAACTTGTCAGTCAGGATTATTAAGAAATGTCAATGGGTCTTTTTCCTACTTTGTCTGAAGATTTATAATTAACAACAGATACAGGTCATTACTCTTGCGCAATTTAACTGATGTGTCATCCATTTCATCGATGGGAGAGTCACCTGTGTCTCAAACAGAAACACCCATTTGAGCTCAGGCCTCATAACAAAGAAATGCATCAAGATTCCTTGAATTTCTGTCAACGTTTGAAGATGCTCGCTGATTTTACAAGGAACAGAGTGTGTAGTGGATTGTTTTTACAGGGGAGCATTCATTGGAAAATTACTGTGAGACAAACCTGTGAGCTCCCTCGGCACCGCAAACCTGCTCTGAGAGTGTAGAGCGAAACATAATCTGGTGATGGACACTGACTCGTGAGAAAGCAAAGCAGGGGCGCCTACGTGCACGAGGGCACAGACTGAATCCCGGGCTCCCATTCACAACAGGGGAATTTGAGATGCCTGTTGAGTCAGGTGAAAATTAGCCCGCGGATTCAGTGCAGTCGCTGTCAGGTGCATATGAGGACAACAGATATACCAGCCTGCAGGAGAGATCCTGACGTGAAAACAGCACGATGCCATGTGAAAGTCTAGCGATAGACTTTAAAGGAGGCTTCATTGTGCTTTTACGCCGTCTCCCGGCTCATTGTTTGGTTTTATAAAACACAACTTCACTGTTTTGAGTCAGTCTCACCGCTCTCGTAATGTAGTCTTCAGTTGTTTTCAATGAAAAAGCCCTAAAAAAAACCCCATTGTACGACCCCTTTCCGGCACTTGCCCAAGAGGGCCCAAATATATGTGAGCTAATGCTAATGTGCTCAAAGATTTAAGTGAAAAAACAACAACAAACAGATTCAAAAATGTGACACTGTGCTTTCTGAAATAGTCAAACACTTTGTGAAATATGCGTATTGCTTTGGTGAGGTGAGAAGATTGAACCAACTCTGTTGTGTGTCCACTAAATATAAAGTCAGAGCCAGCAGGTTGCTAGCTTAACTTAGCTTAGCATAAAGGATTGAAGCAGGGGAAGACAACAAGCCTGCTCTGTCCAAAAGTAAACCTCTTACCATCTAAATTGTTAATAAGTGCGCTTCAGAGGTACCGGTAGTGGCTTTTATTACCTTGGGACGGAGCCAGACTGTGCAACTAAACGCCGGCTGGCTATAACTTCATATTCACCGTATGGGAGCGTTATAAAGGAAATGCACATATTTCCTCAAAACTCCAAACTATTGCTAAAAACTAGTCTACTTCTCTTAGCTTTAAGATTATTTTTGGCTGCAGGCCTGGAAGCTTATGGATCAAAGAGGATTCCTCTGTGCGCAGACAAAGCAGATTTCCATGCGTTGGAAAGTGTAGAAAAGCGTCCAAGCCATAGAACGCAAAGGATTTTGTCTGAACAGGACAACAACTTGGACCACTGGTCGCTGGCATCCTGCGCGTTTGATTTAGTGCACAATACAATCCCTCAGAACACGAGCACCAGTCTTTGTTTCAGAAAAATGTCTGTTATTGTTTTTGCTGGGCTTTCAAAGGATTTGCATTTTGAAAACCAAACAAACTGTTCCAGAACGTGTCACTTCTTTCCCCCCCCTCCCGATGTCCCCTCGCCGCCGTCGCCGTCGGATGGATGCAGGCGTCCTTCCTCCTCCGCCATCGTGATTATTTTCATTTCAATATGCTTCAACCACGGCCAAAGGCACGTGCGTCACCTGTTAGGCGATGATGACATCACCTCGTCTATGCTAGTGTGTTGGACGTACAGACAGGACCAGGAAAGGGAGAAAAGTGCATTTAGTTTGGGCAATCAATCAATTTAGCTTCAGCACATGAACTTGCTCCATAAAAGCCACGTATTAGCATTTTGGCACCTCAAGAAGAAATGAAAAAAAAAGTTTTGTTTACCATTACTGCAAATGGCAAATTTAGAGCGTGATTCCCGACACAAACTAAAACCTGCTGCTGTGTGTAGCTTGTTTCTAATTCGACATTCGAGGCATTTCGTTGTTAAGATCCGCGCTCGTGGCTCACGCTCAACCTTTTTCCCCAACGTTTCCCTGTTATTGTTTTCCCAACGTTTCAAAGGCAGAAGATAAAATACAAAGGAAACTCATTTTGACAAATCCTACCCTGTTACCCGCCCTCTTTGCTGAGCTTTCAGGCACTGAGAAAACACGTGCATTTCCCATAATTATTTTCTTAATATGTATTTTTCTTTTACATCCACTCAGACCGGACACCTCCCCATAATCCCAAACAAAAGGTAGTGCGTAGTTTTCATTTAAAAAAAATGTTTTTTTAAGCCTTTGGTGAGCCCAGATCACAGAAGAGGGATTGAATGGAGGGCAGACATGTCAGACAGAATCTCCACACATGTGGATGTTTTTAATAACTCATTGTTAGAAGGCTGAGAACTGAAGGCACACGGTCAGAAGAATACATCAATACTGATACTTTATCAATCTAAATTCTTCTTCTTCTTTAAAACTATCAATTCTTTGAAAGGATAGTTTAACTTTCAAACATTCCTAAAAACCATTAAGGTATGAACTCTTGGGTTATCTGCATGGGACTGAGTATACATCATTGAGTGAAAGATCACGAACAATGCATAGAACAGATAGTACAATTTCACTGAAGATAACATGGAAGTTGTGCATACACTCAAATAAAGAATTTTAGTGAATTAGGGTTGCGTGATATGCCGATAAATACCATGCTTTATTTTATGTGGTATTTATTTCCCCTTTATAAACGGTGTATAAGTTGTGACTGACACATTGACATTATTTACTAAGGATTCATATCAGGTATAAACCATTCATGAGTGTTGGGTTGCCAGGTTGTGAAGACTCAGTATCTTTAGACTCGACTCCGCTGTCAAAAAAAAACACAGAAAAAATTATAGCTGATTGAGGAAAAGACAAGACGAGGACTACCTTTATATAAATATTTGAAGACTTTTAAATATTTAAACACAAAGTTAGATTGGAGGTTGCTCTTTAGTGTGGTTGCCTGCAGCGGTTGAATGTAACTAAGTCCAGAGACTTTATTTACGATTGATCTATTAGTCGATCAACAGACAAATAAACTGCAACTAATTGATTCATCATTTACATTTTTATTTGTAGTTTGTTACATTTCAGGGCAGAGGTATAATATGAAGTGTATAATTATTAGTAGACATTAAAGTCAACTATACAATTCTAATTTTAGAGAAGATGAATTACCTTCAGTTGTGCAATAAACACATAAGGAATAATAAAACAAGCAGAATCAGAATAAACTTTATTGGCCAAGTAGTAGTTTTTCTCATTGCTCTCAATGTACTTACAATAAATAAATAATAATAACAATAATACTAATACATACACACATAAATATAACAGTTTAGAAAGGACAACAAAGCTGAACAAATAAAGGTAAAGAATAGACAGGACAAGTATAGTACACACACACACACACACACACACACACACACACACACACACACATATATATATGCGTGTGTGTGTGTGTAAATGTAAACAATATAAATTGTGCAAATAAATACATATTGAGCAGTTATACTTGGTCATAGACAGTACATGCACATATGATATGACGTATAACAGCCTATTATAACACTAACAGGGGTCATTCTGCTGCCTAGCAGCTACATAAGTACTTCCAGCTTTTAATACTTTAAGTACTTTCATTATACTTAGGTTAGGGTTTGCATGCGGGCCTTTTACTTCCAACGGGCGTGTATTTAGAGTGACGATCTTACTAAAGTAAAAGATCTCAATACTTCCTGCATGTGTGTGTGCGTGTGTCTCTGTGTGCGTGTGTGTGTCTGTGTGTGTGTGTGTGTGTGTGTGTGTGTGTGTGTGTGTGTGTGCGCGCTCTGATGCAAAAGCCCTGTGCTCCCTCATTGGTTGTTAAGAAGGATGGGCCTCTAGCGTGGGCAGAGCCCATCCAGGATTGCGTCAGCTATAATAAATGAACCTCCGCCGGCTCGCGTCTCCATAGAGCCGCGACATCCTGGAAGAGCCGCGACGCGTCCACGAGGCCGCGAACTGACGTTACCGTGACGACGCGGGAGAGCGAGCGAGCAAGCGAGTGAGCGCGAGGGATAGAGCGCGAGCGCGAGCGAGAGAGAGAGAGACTACTCGAGCCGCTTTCATAGAAGAAGAAACCCGCCACACAAAAGACTCATAGCGTTTCTATTTATTTTAAAGTGAAGTTTGAAGTCATTTCAGTGGAGCAAAACAACAACAACAAACCGACATGATGGCTGACTTCTGAGCGAAAGCTACCGGGAGACCTCAGAGGAAGTTCTTCCATCGCCGTAGACTCTCTCACAAAAGAACAAAAGACTAAAGAAGAGTATTTTCGACCGCGTCGCAGCCATGGACTCGGGCAAGGTGAGTTATTTTCGCTGTGTGTGACTCCTTTTTTGTTTTTTTTTAGCCTTTAAAAAAAACGTTAAACCTGTTTGGTTGCATGCGTTTGTTTTGTTTTCCAGCTCCACGCTGTCACTGAGCACCGGTTCAGTGAGTTCACCGGGTTCTTTTTTTCTTCTTTTTATTTTTTTATTTTTTTATTTTTTTACCCATGAGCCTCTTCAACATGTGCAGTAGACGCTGCTGTCATCTATTGCGTCGTTATCACGGATTAGCAGTGATTTTAAAGTACTTTTGGTCACTTCTATATATCACAATATTCCCCTGTATTTTATATATATATATCTCAACAATTTTGCCGATACAATTTCACCCTTCTCACTCAGTGTTTCCTCCACGTCATGTCTCGCACTGTATTTGCCAATTGCGAGTGTGTGTGTGTGTGTGTGTGTGTGTGTGTGTGTGTGTGTGTGTGTGTGTGTGGGGTCATGATGCTGATGACGTCACTGCAGACCGTAGTGACTGTGTTCTTCTGTTCCCTGTTATAAAATAAAGGCTACGTGACTAAAGTCTGACAGGAACTATTTAAACCCAAGAGTCTTTTATAAGAGCCGTATAAAGCAGGATGAAGTAGAAGTAGTAATACTGAATTATAAAGTACAGAAAATGTGCAGAAGTATCGGTAAAATCCACCTAAAGCACTCTTCCTTGCAGCAGGACAGTCTCTGTCGTTTATCGGTATGTGAGCAATACTCACTTTGTCTGCTGGAAATGTCAACATGATGGCAATCTCTCAGAGCCAAAAATCCAAAGCATCTTGAGATTTGAAAAGCTGTAATCATCTTGTGGTTAGCATTTCTACAACAGATTAATCCTTAGCAATGCATCATATATCAATGTTTTTTCATCTAAATTATTGATCTAAATTAACTTCAAATCAACTATCAATGTCATGTGTATGTACATTGTCGGCAATCAGTACCTTCTGAAATGTAATGTCAGAGTCGGAGTAGATGCAAAGGGAAATACTGAAGTAAAGTACTGCTAAATTGTACTTGCTAACACCCCATTGCTGGCCGAGAAAATTAATTTTAAATAGCTTTCTGTCTCTAATCAATTGATTATTTCAAGCGTCTGCTTTTGGTTCGAGACAAAACATCCTCTGAGGACTTGTGGTGGCCGACTCATCGATTTGTTTGTTGCAGCTCTGGACTCGGCGCTGTCTAAGAAAAGAGTGTGAAGGACCATTTTGTAATCCTTCACGGGTCATGCAATCTGCTTTTTGGCTTTTTTTTAAAGTTAACATCTTGTATCTGGTGCTTGTTAAATGCTGTGTGTGTGTGTGTGTGTCCTGGTGTGGCTTGTGGTTACTGTTAACACACGCAGACACGCTGCACAGTAAAGCACGTACACCAAAGCCCCCTTCCCACTCCTGTTTGGTCTTTTCTATACGACCAGTTAGACCCAGTGGTGCAGCACCAGCCAGCCCAGTCTGACACAGGAGTCAGAGAATGTTTCCTTAGCTGTCACCGCTAGACTGTGCTGTTGTGGGCCACCAGCTGGACCAGGGAGGGGGGGATTGTGGACGTGATGGGAACAGTTCGCCCTGTTCCCAGTTTCCACTGTGACACCGACACAGCACATTTCCAGAGGGAGTGCGACTCTACGGAGGGAATACGCAGGTTGCCAAACCTTGCAGCGTTAAAGCCTCGACCCGTCCCTCCTTCCCAGGCTGTTCGCCTCCCTCCCTCCTGCAGTGTTGCCTCCAGCAGAGTTGAGCTGTTTTGAGTTTTTTTTTTGGGGCGTGCTCGTAGTTAAACAGCGCGACAGCGCAGGGGGATTATTACCATCTCGTGGTCAGGCTTTTCATACCTGGCCTATTTGCTTAGTTTTCAGCCCGTTTATGTGCAGATGGAGTCCAGGACGCCCAGGAAAACACACAGATATCGCAGAACTAAAGTTTGACTTCCAGCAAAGCATAACAACCACCGCCCAGGCCGCCATTGTCTCAGTCATGCCTGGGCTTTGATCTCACGCACAGATGCAAACTTGTGCAAATAAGCTCAACCTGATGTCATCCGTCCATCTGTTATCTGTATCTTATGAGCATTTAAATCTCATTCTAAAGGCTAAGGGCAGCTATTGCTCCATCAAAACACAACGTGTTAATGACTTAAATGTTGTTGGCCATATGAGAGCTTACTTCTTATCAATAGAAAGCTTTATTCAGGTCTGAAGAACTCACCTCAGTGCTGTTATTTACCCAACAAAGAATTAAAATGGTAATTGGGGTCAAGCATACAGTTGACCTGCTATTTTTTGAATAAAAACCAAAAAAACAGCCACTAAGCATTTTATTCCAGACAGTTTGACAGCACAGGTATTTTGATTGGGAGTCCTCGGCCAACAACCCGCCTTCATTGTACACACTTAATTGCACGGGCTTAACTCCTCTCCATCCACTGCCTTTCAGCCACCTGCCAACTGCTGCCGTCCTTGAGACGGTCTCGTAGATTTACTTTCATCCGCGTGACTGCCCCCTTCAGGGAGTCTCACGGTGTAACGGTCAGCCGCCGTTCTAATGAGGCGTAACGAGGCTTTGCTGCAACAAAAAAAAAATTTGGGACCCAAAGATCTGGCAGGGTTTTAATTGAGACGAACAAGCACGCAAGAGCGAGTGTTTGATTCACTTTTTGAAGAAACTGGAGGACTGTGAACACCACCTGCGTTCCCAAGGACGAGACGGTTCATGCAGGGCCGAGGGCCGCGTCTCTCTGGGCCCCTCTTTGACTTTCTTATGATTCAAATGAAATTAGCTTCTTGTGATGAAACAAAACCCTCTGAATAGGCGAGGCCGGTTTAACCTCTCAACTCCTGCACGTCAGAGTCAGTTTGAACTGGTGTTTTCTTAGCCTGTCGCAGCAAAATCGGACATGAGAGGAATACAGTATCTAAAAAAATAGCGCTATGACTTAGAAGATACAAAGGTTTGGGGGATTTACTACATGGGAAATACACTTTATTTACCTGTAAAAGTACTTTAAATATTCACCTTTACAGCAGTTCTACTCAATCTAATAGTTATGAAATAATTCCACGACTCACATTTGTGTCGCTGTATTTACTCATACTACTAATGTGCTGTACACGGTCCCCTCCCTTCTTTTATTTGTTGGATTTTGGTCGCGATAATCTCGCCTTGGGGGATTTGAACACTGGTTAGTCACAAACTTTTACATCCACAGTCTTCTAAACCCACTTAGACTTCATCTGAAAGACCACATACTGGCCATGTAGTATCCCGTCTTGATGAATTATGCTATCATGTAACAGTCTTATTGTTTGTTTGTATTGGCCACATCAACGTTCCCAAACGAGGAGTTTCTGTAAATACATTTTTATCTGATCCCGCTGTAACCGACTGAAGCTTCACTGCCTCTGACAGATGAGGTTTTAATTTTTTTTTCTAATGCAGCACAGATAAATAAGCACTTTTATTTATGTTTTAATGATCTATCAAAGGCCACATTGCACAGATCAACCATGCAGAAGACATGTTTGTCTTTCTTTTACTTCTGTTTGAATAAAGGTTAATAATAACCAGCAGTACCGGGAAAATACATGACACATATTCAAGCCTGTGCCTTTTGCATACATTTGTTTATGGAAGTTTTCATAGGCAAATGCGTCGATCCCTTTTACATTATTATATTATTCATCATGTTTTCTGCCTGATTGATTGGTTGCTGTGGAAATCAGTCTCCTTCCCCTGAGGAGAAATTGACCTAAAGTGTAGATAAAGAGGTAGATTCTGTTCATTTCTTTGTTTTTTCCTCTTCAGTTTCTTCATAGTGTACATCACTCAAATGGTCTCAGTATGCATGAAACAAATACAGCAGGCCCAGAAAGCATTGGGCTCATATCAGTCACAGTATTGTGGCTGTAACACGAATGACAGCATTTTCTAACAGTTTAAAGCAGAGTATGACGTCCCTCTACATTAAAACAAAACACCAAGATGTTTGGAAGCCGACCCCACGGCACAGGTCAGCGTGACGAGGCTCTACAGCTGAGCCGAGGCGGGAGGAGGTGGGGACATATTGGATTCCCCACCGCTGTAAGCCGAGACGGCGGAGGTGGCGCTTAAAGGGAACGCAGGCCGTCCCCAAGAACCAGGCTCACTCTGGAAAGAAGGAAATGTCGAGGCAAAACTACAAGTGAAACCACAGCCTGCTTCTTTTTTTGATTATATATATATATAATTCAACAATTACCTGATTTTGAGAAAAGTTTCGTTAAGTCTGGATGTGATGAGTCACAAACTGAGTAGTGTTGCAGCATTTGTTCAACTACAAACATCTGTGAATTATCCAGAAGAGACATTTTGACTATTTGTTTCCAGTCTTCTGCTGGCTCGAAGCGGGCTGACTTCATGGGTTAGCAAAGTGAGGAGTTGACTCGCAGAATGTTTATTGGAATATTTTCCTTTTGTCGGCCTTCACGACTTGGACAAGAAGGTGGAGAATGAAGAGGTGCAACCGGATTTGTTTTGCATACTCAAAGTGACATTTGTGACAATGCAGAAACCTTTTTGTAGCAAACTATGTGGAAAGTAACTTAAGTACTACATTTAAGTACAGTTTCGAACTACATGTACTTTACTCAAGTTTTCCCATTTGATGTGACTTTATACTTCTACTCTTTTACGTTTTATTTATCTATATGTGCCAGTAAATTTTAGTTACCTCTGAGTTCCCCGCAGTTCCACCAAAGTGTCATTTCCTTCTCATCTGGTTTTCTCTAGAATTTTGAGTTCTGAAAAACCAAAAGATAAAAGTAAATATGAGTCAAAAAGTCTCCCAGCCATTTTTTTTATTTCCTCTCCCACTCATCATTCCTCTTATCAACCTATTAGAGGTTTTTAAAAGTTGCGTCTGATAACACTGTTAGGTAACATTTTAAATGTATTTTATTTTTGTCTTTTTTTTTTAAACAGTATTGTAGTATTTTCTTCAAGTTAGTGATCTCAATCATTCTTCCACCACTACCAGATAGTCACTTACATCTTTAGATAACTACTAATGCTGTAACCTCTGATAGCAGCTATAAAAAACAACACAGTTGACACCTTGTGATTATTAGGTCGTGGAAGTTAACCGCTTCGGTTGGAGGCGTTGTTCGCCGCAAACCCAACGCCTCCCTCTGGATTTCTGGTTTGCATTCTTTGTTGTGGCCGAGCCCCTCCCCTTTTCTTACGATTAAATAGTTTAACAATGGCATCCTCATGTTTTAAAGCTTTTACGTCACCCCTCTGTCAGCCTGTCAAAGCTCGAGTTACGTTTCCTGGTTTGACTCCCTGCGTGTTCGAGCATTAGTCGATGCATTTGACTGAAAAAAATCACATTGTTCACTTAGCAAGAGAGAACTCGCTGTCAGTGTTTACCCAATAAGAGCAGAGAGAGTGAGAGAGAGTCTGCGGTGCCGAGCAACCAAAGCAGCCGTCAACAGTGTTGAATGTAAGAAGCAGCGTGACTGGATAGAAATGTCCTCGCAGCTGCACCGTGTTTTACTTTTTCACATACAAAGAGGCCGCATTTGCATGGACGCTGTAGTGAGCGTTGAGATGAAGTACAGCCATTGGAGGAGAGAAGGGTAATTGCATTTATTGCACGGGCGACATACCAGGTGCAGATACGGAAGTCTGACTTAAATGAAACATTCACAGATTGTATTGAGTTGGGAAAATGCAGCAGCAGCAGGATCCTTGTGCTAATGCAGCCAAACGCTGATGGGTTTACGTCATCAATTTGAAGGTGAAAAATGTGAAAAAGCATGTGACCTGCGCAGGGTGAATTCCCTCAGCGATTATTTACTTTTCCTCATCGCTGACATTTTTTTAAAAATCCAAAACCTTCTGAATCATGACTGAAAAAATCCGTAAGTCTCCCTGAACCCTTGTTAACGACTGAGCATTAACTACTCGTTCTTCAAATCGAGCTTTTGCTGATTAACAGTTATGTTGTTTAAACACTTGACATGCTTTGTGAATAATTAGATATATTTTTGTAATTTTGTACACTACACGTTCTTCATAATCATCCCACATGTTGAGACATGTTTTGATACATTGGTAATAGTTATTTTGCCTTTTTAAAAAAAATCAAACTAACATCCGTCTAGCGAAGTGAATTCCTACTCCTTTAATCAGCTTTCAGTCGGTTGTAGATTAGCGTGGTATGCGCTTTAATGCCGGGCCCCTTATTATTGACTATGGTGAGCTTAGCCATCCTGTGCAAGTAAACAAAAGCTCTTTTTAGAAATGTAAACAAAAGTGAGCTGAATGCCCGAGAGGGTTACTAGAGACAGGGGAGAGCCGAGGAACAATAAAGAGGACTGGTCCCCTGGTGTTGGCCTTGTAGCTATAATCATGAAATAGTTTGTATGGGTGTGACTAAATAGTTTCTCCGGTGAGGAAATAAAGTATAATGCTGCTGCTTCTGGTTCCTGTATACGAGGAACAGCATCAAACTCACCTTCTCTGTTGCGTTATAGTAGGATAGCAGGGTGTGGGGGAGGGGAAATTCGGCTGAAGGAAGTCCCAAAACGTCGTGATTGGTCTACTTGTCCTGACACTCATTGGACAATATGCAGTAGTCCGAGTGTTTGGACTGAGGCGAGGCTCAGGGAGGTCTGCAAGTATCTGGGGGAAAGGTAAAGATGTCACTGCTGGATTTCACTTACACACACGCCAACCCCCCACTTTTGACAGCCAACATTTAGAGTAGTTGTGCAAATATTCTCCCGGGAGGTCTCAGTCAAGATTTTTTTTTATTTTTTTTTTTAGAAAAGATTACTTTGTTTATGATATCAAAATTAAAAAGCAGCTGGTTGTGGTTAACTGAAACTGTCTGCTGTTTTTGTGTTTACTTCAAATCAGCAAATCTGGCTTTGCAGAAAGACATCAGACTGGTTGGACTCCTCATGTAGCTCCTTTAAGAGCCCACAACGCTGGGAAGGGTGTGTGTGTGTTTGTGTTTGTATACCAATCGGTCCTGTCCTGGACTTGACGACCTTACAACAAGAGCCCCTATTGGTGCAGGAATGTAGGCAGATCTTCAAGTGTCTTAAGCCAGGAACACTGAACGCGCACCCAAAGACACACAGAAGTTTTTCCTGCCTCTTTATTATGCGAAGGAGGAATCCTGGTTCCCATTAAAGAAGTGACAGGCTCCCGCTCCTCTGGTGAAATTGCCGAGGAGGATGCACAATCATTTCGAAGGATCATTCCATTTTTATTAAAACATGGCGGGGGTCAGTTCTTTGTGTTTTATCTTTTTGGGAGCTTAAATGAAAATTCAAACAGCAATTTAGCCTCAAGCTTTGACTCATAGTCTTAAGGAAGGAATCCAATCTACTGTTTTTATAACAGCAGACAGAGGAAGATAGCAATAGTACATGAACATAGAGGAGCATTTTGAACCTAAAGACACAAATGTTTCTGTCAGGAGTTGGCAGAGACAAAAAATAGAGCTGAAAAGAGAGTTAATACTCGCATTTCTTACACACCTCCAAACCAATTAGTTTGTTTTATGGCAGGGCGGTATACGAACCGGTATACCGGTTCAACCGGTCCAAATTTCCATACGACTGAATTTTCGGCAAAATATATTGTTCACCGCTCCCCGCTGAGCCACGCATCATGGTTACAACTTTAGTCATGATTCTAACTTCATTACAACAATTAATAACTCAAAACTGACGCTCCACACACAACAGTTTGTGACACATACTCAATGTGTAACAAATACAGATAAACATATAGATAAATTACAGATAATAATCATACATTTATAAAACTACACTGCCGAATTGCATGCAGGGTACAGCATTTAGTCATGGTTATAACTTTACTACAACAATTAATAACTCAAAACTAACGCTCCTTAATAGGGTAAAAATCCACAGACAACAGTTTGTGACACATACACAATGTGTAACAAATACAAATAAAGGTACAGATAAATTACAGATGATAATTAGTGTATTTATAAAACTACACCGCCGAACTGCATGCTGGGTACAGCGCACCCACTATCACAACTAGAAGAAACTCTATCGCTACATTAAAAGACGGGAAAGAGCAAGTGCTCAACAGAGGAGTAAAAGAATACAAAGAGTTAATGCAATTACGCCAGAAACCTTTAAGAATACCATGAATTTCTGGCCATACCGCCCAGATTCTTGCATTCATTTATAACATCTGATGGCAACAGGACAAGCTTTAGGTATGAAAAGCGTTCTGGTTTATGTTGTATTATGTTGTAACCAATCCTACAATTTGCTTTTATACTTTATACGGTCAAACAAGTCATCTCTCAACTCCAACTACAGTCTCGCGTCTGAAGTTGATAATCAGAAGTGCACAGAAAAGCAAGTGTTGGAGCGGATATCCGCCGTCTACTCCAGAAACCCCAGAAATATAGCTCCTCCCCCTTTAGTGGCTTATCCGCCGATAGCCGATTGGTCCGAGATTGGCTTCAAGTTAAACTCGACAAATTCAAGGATGCACCAATGCCGCTTTCATTCAGACAAAGTACACGTTCCTACTTTTGGGTACTTGCCGATTTGAAGTACCAATAAGAAAACTTAATACTAACAGTAACTTTAAAAATGTGTCATATTTTCATCAAACGTTCCTCATTCGGTTGTTTTGTTTAACGTCAGTGCGTCAAAGGACTTTGTGTCCATTCCCACTCTAGTCTTCAGCGCAACGTGTGCAGGTTGTACCCTCTGCAACGAACGGATGTGCGTCCTGACAGTGTTTTAGACGAAGATGTTTAAAGTTGCTCGTATTGTCTGCATACGATAAAGGAACTCTGGGGAAGGTCAAGTCCTCTGTTGCCATAACATAAGAAACCTATCTGGTGTGAATAACCGTGGAAAGAGGGCTCGGTGTGAATCACAAGTCAAAACCTGAATCATCCAGACACGGTGACTGATGATGAGGTGTGAAATATGGAAATTGTAAGCAGCTCCTGAGCTGTTTATGTCGCTCTAAATTTCGACCAGAGGTTTCTGCACTTTTTCAGTGGTTTCTGCACTTTTTCGGTGGATTGATGCGATAACACGATGGATGAACGTCAACCTTTCCAGCGTTTTCAGGTTGTTTTTCAACACTGAAACACTCAGACTGACTTACAGTTAGTAGACACACAAGTGATAGCAGGTTTGAGTCAACAACAGAAAGGTAAATTGTAGCCTGAGGCTATTTTTTTGTGTCTGTCTGAGAGAAGAAAATAGACAGCGACATACTCCACTCTGCTTTATTAACTTTTCGGTATGAGGGAAATCTCCTCTAATCCACTGGGCTCGAGTGAGATCAAGCAGCAAGTGAACTCTGTAATAACAGGAACCCAGACAATAACATGCAGACCAAGAAGCAGGGTCGTTCGGTTATAACTGGGAAAAAGTCTGGTGAGTAAAACACGGACCCTCCGCACACCTGACCAGAGTTCTTTCCAGAAAAAGAAGTCAACAAGTCGGAAAACAAGGGAACAGGTGTTGGTCGTACGCAGAGATTTCTCCATCTGTTTGTTTCAGGTGTCACAAGGCATCTTTCATGGCCAGTCCAAATTCCCCATGTTGCTTAAGGCGGCCCGATGCCAAACAGCTTTAAAGATATTTTAGGATATTTAGATATAAAATTTGCGGTTGACCAACCTGACATTTTTTTTAGTCCAATCCAGGGAGGCTCGAGCACAACCGCCAGTTAAATAAAAAAAGGAGTGTACACAGCAAGATAGTGAACTCCTTGTCCCAGAAAAACCGGCCTCAACTTTATTTTTGTCAACTTATTTAAGTTTCTTAGTCAAACATGTTATCTGTGAAGATGATGTAACTATTGTTGTAGCCGTCATACTATTGCAAAGGTCTCGTACAAAAGAATCCATTTGTTGCGTTGGCTAAACGGGTCAAACTGGTCTCTTCACTGACAATACCTTCTCTTCTCTCTTTTGTCCTGCAGCAAATAACCTTCACGCTGATGATGAGTGTAGGGGCGGCCGTCATTGGCTCCCTGCAGTTCGGCTACAACACCGGAGTCATCAATGCCCCTCAAAAGGTGAGTTAAACGTCTGAATGTTTAGTTGAGCTAAATATATACATTTTTCCAAATAGAGTTGTGGACACACAAACATAAGACAATATCGGGGTAAAAAGGAAAGACCAGGACTTATTATTTATATCGTGGACCCCTGATATTCCATCTTCATCATCATCGCCACAACAAGAAAGAGACAAGATGTCACTTCCCAATTTATCAATCCACTTACACATAGGTAGGTAGGTTGGTAGGTAGATGGATGGATGAATGGATGGATGGATGGATAGGTAGGTAGGTAGAAAATAGTTTACGGTGTGTTTTTCGCTCATCAATATTCCTGGGTTTGCACTATATGTTTACTATATCATTCATACTAATGAAGCCCCAGTGCTGCTTGTTCACTCGCTTGTTGAACTGAAAAACAGGACATAAAATGGGGAGGGGGGGTTGAGGGGTGAGCTAATAATAGCCACATTTAGGCCGATGAGGTCCAGGGACATCTGTATTAACAGACTCTGAGTGATTCCTGTGTAGAAGAGTGTGTCTATGCCCAAAAATGGACCTCTGCTGACCAGCAACAGGCTGGGAAAAGCGAGACAAGGAAACTCCAATCAGATCAAATAGAGAGATGGAGAATTGCAAAGTCTACAGTCGGTTTAATCAGCCGACAAGTACACACCAAAAGAAACACATTTCCCTTGGAACGCCGATAGTGCGTCAACAACCAACGGCGGGTTTAGTTTGCCTCGGTCCGAACACACCCTGTGGCTACACAGCTGTCTGTCCACAGGTCACAGGTGTGTCGCCAGACAGGCCCGGAGCTCAGCGTGCTCCATTTTCTTTTTTGTTGTTTACCTTTGGCATAGGCGGAGCCCCATGTGTGCCGCAGACTCTCACAGCTTGTTTGTAGCCGTCTCGCTGTGAGGACGGCCTGATTTTTTTTTTACCACAATATCAAAGCCGTCTCGCGCCTTCGACGCAAAACGGCGCTTTGCACACGGCAGCACAGCAAAAGAGAGAGACAGGGTGTTAGACAGAAAGAAAAGAGTTTCTTCATAAGGAGTAAAGAGCAGAAGAAGTGGGCAGCACTTGTTTAAAGAGGGGGATTTTAAGCATTGGGACATTTTGGGTGAGAAATTGCGCAATCGTCATGGATTGTGCAAACCCAGAAGTAATGAAACTCAATATGAGAACGGCTTTGTTTTAAACTGGTTATGGATATTAAAATGACCGATGAGTCTGCTAGTCATTTGCGAGACTAACTAGCTAAACACTTGTTTAAAACAGATATTTACTGTAATTTACGGTCCTGAAAATCAGAGTAAAGTGTCAAATCCTCACATTCGAGGAGCTCGGTGAGACGAACGTTTGTTTGACATTTTCTCCGCTTAAAAACTTACTGAATAGTTGGCTAATCATCGCGGCTCCCGGCCTCACTCGCTGTTAAGTAATGGAGATTTACGGGACGTTTCGTAACATCTAATCCAGCCCGTTTCATCGGTGCAGCCCCCAGATTTTGCCTCCACCCTGAAAACAGCACATGCTCGGCTTGACGCAGCTCGGCTCAGGACGGCCTTGTGAGTGGCTGAGGGGAAAGGGGCTGCAGACGGAGGAGGGGGGGAGGCGGTGAATATGTGGTCTGTTACACACTGGGCCAGTGTCATGCTTGCCCTCTTGGCTCACACACACACACACACACACACACACACACACACATTCACAGAGAAGAAGTCTGCGCAACTTCACATGCTGAAAAACACTCAACACTGGCTCTCAGGCCTTCATTAGCTAATGTCCACTTAAGAGGCTGCAATTTCTCGAATGCAACTTTTTTATATTAGCAACAGCACTTCAGATTATCGCCACCAGGCGCGATAACGGCCGCGGTGATGCCGTGGCCTGTGACGCAGGTCGTGCACTGATTAGATACGCTCGCTCAAGGGCCCGGCTGCGGCTCCCCGCTCCCACGGGCCGCGTGCCTGCCTGTGCCCGCGAAGCAAATAATATCCTTGTTTAGACATTTCCATCAAAGAGGGAGGGGGCGGGGTGGGCATCTGTGTTTTTGTTTGTGCCGCTTTAATTTCGGAGCTTCGACACCTTTCTTTTCCCCTCAAAGGAGTTTATTTCGAAATGTTTTTTCTTGCTCTTTCCCGCTCACGGCCCGCCGAGGATACGGCTTCCTGCGGGAGAGACTATTTTTAGGGCCGACAACAAAAACAAGAAAAAACTCTCTTTCTTGTTTAAAGACAGACAATTTCACTTTTTTTTATTTTTTACCGTACGCACGCCGAGTACAGAGCTCACCTCGACAGCTCAATGACATCATTCCGCCGGCCCGACAGCATCCTCACACGGACGGTTTCAGTGTGCGGTCACCGTCTAGTCAGATTCAGAGAAAAGAGAACGCGGAGGAAGAACTTTTCAACATCAGCTGGTGTGAAAATCAGTAAGAAGTCTCATTATTAATAACACTTAATGGCAATTTGAAGGATTTGAGGTACTACAGGACCCTGACAGGGCCTTTTTTTTTACTACACTATAATAATAACTATAACACTAATAATCATTATCAGTTTCAACTCTTCTAAAGGATTAAAAGCAGAACATGTTGTACAGAGTTACCTGTGAGAAGCACTATCGCACGTTAAATTTAACTACTAAAGGAACGATGATCTCGCCGGTGAGCTTTTCAAACGACGCCCTGTGGTTATTACCAATTAGCATATGCTGTTAGGAGCCTGACAGTATATGTTAAAACTCTTCTACATGAGGCCGGTTTTTCAAAGGGCGGATGTTTTGGGTACAGCAGCGAGCAGCACCATGACGTACTTATGATATCACTGAGCAAGGTCCCGTGAGGGAAAGCTGATAGTGGAAATGACCCAGTCCTTGTCACACACACACACATATAACACGGGGTGTGTGTGTGTGTGTATATATATATATATATATATATATATATATATATATATATATATATATATATATACACACACACCCCACCATAGGTAAGCCTTAGCATTGCTATCTGGAACTGTTTGTAAGGACACTGTGTTTTCATTCCTCTCACTCGCACATGACAGAGAGCTGGAGCTGATATTTGGTTACGTGAGAAGCAGTGATGGGTGTGGTGTGTGTGTGTGTGTGTGTGGGAGGGGGGCGGGGGGGGGGGTGCAGACAGGATGTTGACCTTTATGAATCATATGAGAAGTGTCACTGTGACCCACACATGAAGAGACACCTCTGGCTCGCCCGGCCGTGTTTGTCAACATAGTTGTCAGGAAGGAGGAGGAGGAGGAAGAGGAGGAGGAAGAGGAGGGGGGGGAGAAACTTGACACTCACCCCTGGCTCTTGAACTAAAATGGCAATGATCACACTGCCATCCGCTGGTCACACAATAACAGCTCAACCGTCACATTTGTGTAACGTTAACAGAATAAAACCAGATCCTGTTTAGTCTTTTTCGCTTTTTTTTATTTTTTATTTTTTTTACATTTGTCTTTTTTTTCTTCTTTTTTCTTTCTGGCGACAGGTTATCGAGAAGTACATCAATGAGACGTGGGTCGAGCGATACCAGGAGCCCATCACCAAAGGCTCCCTCACGGCCATCTGGTCCGTCTCCGTCGCCATCTTCTCAGTCGGGGGCATCTTCGGCTCCTTCTCCGTCGGACTCTTCGTCAACCGCTTTGGAAGGTGAAGTGGAAACGAAACCCTGGCTGCTGCTGTAGTGAGAGATCCTCTTTCGGCTTTTCTCAGTCAAAACAAATAAATGTAAATAAAGCTGTGATTCTTTTAGGATCATTGTTCCATGAGGCCTCGGGGCACTTTAGGCACTTCTCGCTTCGTTAAACATATTGATGTTTTTAAACCCACACACTACAGGCAACGGGATCTTAAAGACATAATTACTTGATTTTCTTTTGTGGAAGAAAAAAAAATGAACACTGTAGGACTATAGCGTTGATGGGTAATTAAAGAGACCGTGCAAGGTTTACTACCGCTTTAAATCTTTAATGATATCACTGTATTGATTAGATTATATTGATTATATTGGTTCTGCCTTCACATAGAAACACGAAAAAGGACAGAAATAACATGACAATCATGAGAAAATGACTGAAAAACCTTCAGAACACTATTCCAGCTCAACATGATCCAAAAAAATACCACACGTAGGTTAAAATACCTGCAATATAATATTGCAAACATCCTCACGCGTCTGACTTAAATGTGTTGGATGTCTCTGGTTCTCCGTTGCAGGAGGAACTCGATGCTCATGGCCAACGTCCTGGCCTTCATCGCAGCCGCTCTGATGGGCTTTTCCAAGATGGCGAGCTCCTGGGAAATGCTGATCGCTGGTCGCTTCGTGGTGGGCCTCTACTCCGGCCTCTCCACGGGCTTCGTGCCCATGTACGTGGGCGAGGTTTCCCCGACGGCCCTCCGCGGCGCGCTGGGCACCTTCCACCAGCTGGGCATCGTCGTCGGCATCCTCGTCGCGCAGGTCGGTAGACGGTAGAAAGTCAACTTTTGTACATCCTGCGTTGCTTTTTTTTCCCCCCCTTTAAATCCACGTGGTTCGTCGCCTTCAGATTTTCGGAATGGAGGCCATCATGGGCAACGACGACTTGTGGCCGCTCCTCCTCGGCTTCACCTTCATCCCCGCCGTGATACAGTGTGTCCTGCTGCCGCTCTGCCCCAAGAGCCCCCGCTTCCTGCTCATCAACCGAAACGAAGAGAACAAGGCCAAGGCCGGTGAGTTCACACACACACACACACACACACACACACACACACACACAAAAAGTGCTGTAACCTTGCAAATTCCCGATTTCCCACATCATCCCAGATTCCAAGATGTCGTCAAAACCCCCAAAAACCCCAAAAAATGTCGCTAAACTGTAGGAAAAGTGCAGCTCGTGGAGTTAACGCCCCCACCAACCCTCCCGCTTCCTCCCTCTGCACGTTTCAGTGTTGAAGAAGCTCAGAGGCACCACGGACGTGAGCTCCGACATGCAGGAGATGAAGGAGGAGAGCCGGCAGATGATGAGGGAGAAGACGGTGAACATCCTGGAGCTTTTCCGCTCGCCGCTCTACCGCCAGCCGCTCCTGATCGCCGTCGTCCTGCAGCTCTCCCAGCAGCTGTCCGGCATCAACGCCGTGAGTGTCCACAGAGAAAAGTCCCTTTTTCCCCCCTCTCTCACATCCCTACATACTCACATCCGCTAACAGAAGAAGATATCCCTCATGTTAAGCCTTTGTGTTTGTCTGAACCCGCCAGGTATTCTACTACTCCACCCGTATCTTTGACAGAGCCGGAGTGGAGCAGCCCGTCTATGCCACCATCGGAGCCGGCGTGGTGAACACAGCTTTCACGGTGGTGTCGGTGAGTGACGCTCAACATGTTCCAGGTTGTTTTCAAAAGGGAAATCCTCATTGCAGGGCGCCTTAAATAAAGGTGTCGAAAGCTCCGCTTGCTCCTCCCCTTCCCGAGGCGGCACGACGTTACTGCAGTTTTGCAAGTTCTCGCTTGTTCTTACTCTTCCTCTTCATTTCCCCGTGTAGCTCTTCATCGTGGAGCGAGCAGGACGCAGGTCTCTGCACCTGGTGGGGCTGCTGGGGATGGCCGGCTCTGCCGTCCTGATGACGATTGCCTTGGCGCTGCTGGTGAGTTCATCAGCCCTACAGGGAGCCCTGGGCTCCTCTCCTCTTCCTCTCTTCTTCTTCTTCTTCTCCTCTTCCTCTCCTTCTTCTTCTTCACCTCTTCTTCTCCTTTCCTCTTCCTCTCTTCTTCTTGTTCTTCTTCTTCTTCTTCACCTCTTCTTATCCTCTTCTCTTCCTCTCTTCTTCTTCTCCTCTCCTCTTGTTTTTTTCCGCTCTTGTACTCTCCCTTTTCTCTCCTCTTCCTCCTCTCCTCTTCTTGTTTCTCTCCTCTCCTCGCCCTTCTCCTGTCCTCTTCCTCTCATCTCCTTTTCTGGTTTCTCTCCTCTTTCTCTCCTCTCCTCACCCTCCTCCTCTTCTCTTGCGCACCTCTTCCTCCTTCTATCCTCTTCTTGTTTCTCTTCTCTCCTCGTCCTTCTCTTCTCCTCTTCCTCTCATCTTCTCTTCATCCTTCTCTCCTCTTGTTTCTCTCCTCTCCTCATCCTTCTCCTCTTCCTTTCCTCTCATCTGTCTCTCCTCTCCTAGTTTCTCATCCTAATGTGGCCGTCAGTAGTAAATACCCGTGTGTAACCTCCATCTTGTCCTCCGCTCTCGTAGGACAAGCTCAAATGGATGTCGTACGTGAGCATCGTGGCCATCTTCTCCTTCGTGGCTTTCTTTGAGATCGGGCCGGGTCCCATCCCCTGGTTCATCGTGGCCGAGTTGTTCTCGCAGGGCCCCCGGCCCTCGGCCTTCGCTGTGGCTGGTTTCTCCAACTGGACGGCTAACTTCATCGTGGGAATGGGCTTCCAGTATGTGGAGGTGGGTTGAAGAAGAAGACATTTTGTATTCTTAGGACGTTTCCTGGAAAAGCGCCGCGTCATTTGGTACTAATCATACAAACAAGAGAGAAAATTGGAATTTACAAAACTATTTTCAGAGGAGTGTCATTGAAAGAAGAAAGTAAATATCATTCATCACTCATTTGAATTAAATAAATATATATATTTTTATATATATATATATATATATATATATATATATATATATATATATATATATATATATATATATATATATATGTAATATATATTAATCCTTTTTCCTTTCTCACATTTAGATAAAAAACCTTCCAGATTGTTCCTCTAATCTTATTGTCTCTCTCCTCTCTCTCCTCTTGTCTCCTCTCCTCTTCTCGTCTCCTCTCCTCTCCTCTTGTCTCCTCTCCTCTTCTTGTCTCCTCTCCTCTTCTCCTCTCCTCTCCTCTCTCCCTCCACAGGAGCTGTGCGGCCCCTACGTCTTCATCATCTTCACCGTGCTGCTGCTCATGTTCTTCGTCTTCACCTTCTTCAAAGTGCCGGAGACGAAGGGTCGGACGTTTGACGAGATCGCGGCCGGCTTCCGGCAGACGGCCGGCGGCGGAGCAGAGAAGCACTCGCCGGAGGAGCTCAACAGCCTGGGAGCCGACTCTCAGCTCTGAGCGACCCTCCAACCTCCTGACGAACTCTTTCTCAGACCGAGGAGCTTTGAAGAGAAGGGTCTACCGACTAGACGTAGACACACCCATTTGGTAGAATTATATTCACGCTGTCACCACATTTCGGGCATTTTTTAATTTTTTTATATACCAAAAAAAAAAAAACGGCCCCGTGTGATTCTCCGACATGACGTCCTCCGCTGTCGCTCTCGCGTCACACAAAGAAACACAAACTCAATGGGCACTATGTCGCCCGGTGTGGAGAGGGGGGTTGAGGATAGACGGGGAAGGTTTTTTTTTAAACAAATATTTTAAAGATATTTTAAAGAAGGAAAAGACGGTTATGCACCAATCAAACTCTCTTTTTTTCTCTTTGTTTTCACTGAATATATAATAACGGATATGTGCTTATGCTCTGTTCTTTGTCGCCTGTTACCTGACAGTCAGTTTGACACGATCTGGTTGAAGCGCGCCGCTGCTGTAGAGATCACTTCACTGTGCAAAAGACTCCTACTGTAAAGCTGTATCACTGTAGATGGAGCTGCTGTAGCTGCTGCACCGCTCGGCGGCGCCTCTCCCCACCAGATGGGGCACTGCCCTTAAAGAAAAAGGTCCCGACGCACCACTGATGTGAAATAACTTATTTGTACCTTTGTATCTTTTTTTTAGTTACTGAGCACACAGACTGAGATGTCTCAGTGCACTGCTGTGAGGATTTAAAGCTTCCTCCATGAAATTAGCACAATCTACAGTGTCGTTACTTATTTACTCCTGCTGGACAAACATCATTTTACTCAATTTGTTATTTTGTGAGATAAATGACTTTTTCTCGTCATGAAAACGTCTTAGATTTTTGTCCACGAAGACAGTAATACATATATATATATATATATATATATATATATATATATATATATATATATATATATATATATATCAAGAAATTAATCCACCGTTTATGTATTTTTTTAGTCCCCCTTTAGCAGTATAATTCATGAAATGAATATTTTACACGTGTCTGTGCAACAGGAAACAGAATCTGCACACCAGAGCGCTAAACTTGGCAGCGGAGAGAAGAATAAATAAATCGTCCCTCCAGTTTACCGTGACGAGGAGATAAGTACGCATTCGCAATGTGCAGCCGCAAAAAAAAATAAATAAATCTGTCTCGCGGAATCGGAAACATTTGTGAGATTTCGGTTCCCATCTGAAACGATAACTTCAGCGTCCGCGGCCTCGGCACCGAGCAGCAGGTTCACGGTCGGGTCGGTTTGATCCGGACTGAAAGCTCCTGTCGGCAACTTGAACTCCTTTTTTGAAACCCGACGTTACCTGTAGAGCGTTACCTGTAGAGCGTTACCTGTAGAGCGTTACCTGTAGAGCGTTCCCTTTAGAGCGTTACCTGTAGAGCGTTACCTGTAGAGCGTTACCTGTAGAGCGTTCCCGAGTCGGCCGCGCTGCACACTGTTCCTCCGAAACATAAAAAAACTAAAAAAGACATAATGGGGACCAAAAGTGGATGTCTGCCTTTTTGCTCGTCGCCCCGTCTTCGGGTCAAACCCCGCACGTCGCTCCATTATGTGTCCAGAGGGGGTGGACACACACACACACACACACACACACACACACACACACACATATCGCTCGTGCTGCAAGGCTTGTTGTTGTTGCCTTGAAATCTCGCAGTATTGTCAGCTCTCTTTTTCGGGGTCGTGTGCTGCTTTGTATTCAGCAGCCGGTGAAAATAAACGACGTCGTCGAGCTGCTTCCTGTCGCCGTTCATATCTGCTGTATCACTTGTTGAACCTTTTTCTTCAAATGCGTTTTTTTATTTTATTTTGGAGGAGGAAAGTTCTCTTTTGTTTTTTAGCAGCACTTTATTTTTCACAGGTGTATTTCTTTGTCGTTTTTTCCTTCTTTTTTTTTGTTTTTTTTTGTTTACTTCTCGGTGTGGAACCTTCGTTGCTGAAGAGAGACTGACGACTTCATGTGTTTTGAAATGGAAACGTGGGACACGGCGTCATTCGTTGGTGTCTATTACGATCTTCTAGTTTGCTCCAAATTGAACTTTACAGTCCAAAATCCATTTTGAATCATTCCATAACTGGTTTGTTAATTATTGTGTATCCATATTTTGTCATTTTCGCCTCGCGCTCCCTGGAAAGCACTGTGACATCCACCTCGTGTGCCTCTGTCGAATCTTCACCAGCAAAAAAAGTCTCTGTTGCAAATATCAAAACTATATTTTATGTACAGAGATTCACATTTCTGTTTGGGCATTTGAATTTTAAATGTAGTCTTTGAACTCTCCTGGTTTGTGCGCTAAACACACTACGCCATGTAAATATGAAACACACTACAGCCTCACCCACTCCAAAATTATAAAATATTTAACTTTAAGAAACTTTTTTTAAATATATATATATAGATAAATTAATGATTAGAACTGTAGAGCTTGTGCATCTCTATGCTTTTAGCCTCCATCCTTACTACTGTTCCCTTTTGATTTTATACCTGAAGACATGCTGTGGCCTAAATAATAGCGTATTCATTTTAATTCAGATTTTACATGTAGGATTGTGTCAATGAGATGAATTCAGTATAGTTTTTTTTCTGTTTTAGTGCACAGAGTATTCTAATGTTTGTAATAATAAAAAAAAGATCTGCGTGTATGTTTTTTTTTGGATATTGGAAATATGAATGGAGCTGGAGGAAGTCCTGAGTGGTTTTACGGTCTCGTGTAAGTGGTTTAAAACTAAATAAAAGAAATCATGCATTAAGATTGAACGTTTTTTTGGGGGTGTCAATTTGTCGCTTGTGTTGGAAGTAACTGCAACGATGTAACCGGCCACTTGGGGGCAGCACAACGAGCCGTGCGCAACCGCTGACGTTCAGACGATGAACGTGTGAGCGAACCCGTTACAAACTTCTGGCCCGTCGAGGAGGAAAATATCTGCTGAATGAACATGGAGGATGCTGAGGAGAGAGCGGCGAGCTGTGAAACCAGAACAATGAGCTGAGAGATGCTAAGAACAATTCATAAAGAGATCTTATTAGCACAAATTGATCTGATATGTTAATGATACACACGTTGATTATAGCGGCTTCAACTACACAGCGTGATTTTTTAGATTGGAAGTTGATCATTGAGCTGGACTCAAATACTGTATTAAGTTGTTTTTATTAGCCGAA
The DNA here is from genome assembly GCF_023055335.1 of Clinocottus analis. Classification (NCBI taxonomy): domain Eukaryota; kingdom Metazoa; phylum Chordata; class Actinopteri; order Perciformes; family Cottidae; genus Clinocottus; species Clinocottus analis. Next base: position 20,970,553 of record NW_027176042.1, read on the forward strand.
AAAGACGTGAGATGTGGATGAAAAGCTTCACAAAGTAAGTGGACCGACCGGGCAGACGGGATCAAATACAGCTCAAGCGAAAGGAAAATATTAGTTCAACAAAACACATTGACCTTGCTAAATAACACACAGGAAGAACATACTGCATTTACTGGCCGGCAAAACCCTTTCAACAGATTAAGGATGCAACACCTACGACAACCACAAATGAACACAGTTGCCCAAAAACTCTTAACAATGCAACAAAAAAGTAAATAACTCGAGCAAATTAAACTTCAATATATAAAAGTGTCATCTCCCGAAACGCCGACCTCGTCGTGACTGAAGTGAACAACATTTTCCAAGAAGACAAATTAATTGGGATGATTCTTTTTCTCCAGACGTGTCTCTCTGGCTTCAGGTGAAGTCTTTAAAGATGGCTTCTCTAGAATCTGACCGCACTACGAATGAATCTACAATTTCTCTCCGTGGGCTACAAATACTAGATGGATCTTTTTTTTTTTTACCCTTTTTTTTTAAAAGGTAGAATGCAAAGAGCATTTGGGCCCAGCAGCAGGATGAAGAGATGATGCTTTGGGCTGCATTCCTTCAAAATCCTGCAATTTCCTGCATGTTTTGTCACGGTGTTGTGTTGTTTCCTGTTTTATTTTGAAATCTGTGTCCTCTGTGTCAGTGCACTTCCTGCCCCTGCGATTGTGTGCTTTTTCCCTGGTTGTTTCTTACTGTGTCCAGTCACTGTGTTAGTCCTGTTTGATGAGTTGTTACTGTGTGTTAGTCCTGTTTGATACCTTGTTAGATTGTGTGTTAGTCCTGTTTAATGCCTTGTGTGTTAGTTCTGTTTAATGCCTTGTTAGATTGTGTGTTAGTCCTGTTTATCGCCTTGTGTGTTAGTCCTGTGTGATGCCTTGTTAGACTGTGTGTTAGTCCTGTTTGATATCTTGTTAGATTGTGTTAGTCCTGTTTGATGCCTTGTTAGATTGTGTTAGTCCTGTTTGATGCCTTGTTAGATTGTGTTAGTCCTGTTTAATGCCTTGTTAGATTGTGTTAGTCCTGTTTAATGTCTTGTTAGACTGTGTTAGTCCTGTTTGATGCCTTGTTAGATTGTGTTAGTCCTGTTTAATGCCTTGTTAGATTGTGTTAGTCCTGTTTGATGCCTTGTTAGATTGTGTTAGTCCTGTTTAATGTCTTGTTAGACTGTGTTAGTCCTGTTTGATGCCTTGTTAGATTGTGTTAGTCCTGTTTGATGCCTTGTTAGATAGTGTTAGTCCTGTTTGATGCCTTGTTAGACTGTGTTAGTCCTGTTTGATGCCTTGTTAGATTGTGTTAGTCCTGTTTGATGCCTTGTTAGATTGTGTTAGTCCTGTTTGATGCCTTCTTAGATTGTGTTAGTCCTGTTTAATGCCTTGTTAGACTGTGTGTTAGTCCTGTTTAATGCCTTGTTAGATTGTGTTAGTCCTGTTTGATATCTTGTTAGATTGTGTTAGTCCTGTTTAATGCCTTGTTAGATTGTGTTAGTCCTGTTTGATGCCTTGTTAGACTCCTTTTTGTTTCCTCTTTGCTCTTGTGCCTGTTTTTTGATTAGTTTTTTGGAAGCCGGCTTTTGTTTTTTCCATCATTAACTTTACTTCGTACATCGGCGCTCGGGTCCTTTTCTCTGGAGATGGTAACATGTTTCTGAAGATGTGTGGGTGTGTTTACTTTGTGTTTAAAGCATAACCACCACCAAACAATCAGAAAATAAAGTTTTATTCTCCTGATTCAGGGCTTGTTTTTTTTTTCTAAACTCTCTATTTCTCGCTCACTTTTTCGTTAGCCGGTAAGGAGCTAACTTGAGTGCTATGTTTCCAAACAGCAACGTCTTGCCTTTTGACTGATCACACAGCGGTTAGGACGCCCGAGGGTTTAATGTGCCACGCCAGCTGTTTAAAAAGCAGTAATGTTACAGCTTAAGATGTATTCAACCACATCTGTTCAGGATAAGTCTATGAAAAATAAAATGAGTTTGTCAACCAGCGTGAATGAACCTGGAGCCACAGCAGAGCGTCGTGATGCTCCATCATCTGTGACCTTTTACGTTTTAAACTGTTTACAACAAAAAAAAGAAAAAAGAAGCAGAGAGCAAACATCCAAAGCACATTTTGAAGTCCCGGTCTGTTCCTGTGAAATCCAAACAATTCCCAAGGTCACCCGGAGCAACATCCCGACTAATGAGATACAGGCCGGGGCGAAAAAAAATGCGAGCGTTTGAATTTGTTTGATCGCGGTTTCTGAGCGTTTGTAGCCAGACGGCCAAAACCTGCAGGGTGGAAGGAAGCGCGAGAGGCCGACGACGGGGCGCGGCCGCCCTATCTCCCTCTCCCCTGTTCCTTAATGGATAAGATCAACCAGTTCAAAGGCGTGTTTGCTGTTAAATGTAACTTTGAGGTTGCTGCGTGTCCTGTCACTATTGATTTCAGCGAGGAAAGGATGGAGGGAAGGGGGAGAAAAAAATCCTCAGAGGGGAAGAGATGTACGCCGTACACAAGGTTAGCCGACCCCTATTAAAAAGCCAATTTCCACAATTCCTGCAGATTAACTGCGGATTCATGCACGTGTAATTATTGTGACCACTGGAGCCTGCGTGTTCGATTGTCTCCTTTGTTTCCTGATCCCCGTGCTAACGCGCTACGGTACATGTCTGCTCATTGAGAGGAGCGGATGGTCGACCTCTGTCGTCCACGTGAACCCCAGGTAGCAAGACATGAGACGAATGTGGGAGAAAAAAAAAACATCTTCAACCTTAGCAGACCAACCGAGACGTGGATTTATTTCTGTGTCGCGGCAGAGAATCGATACCCGAGCGGCTGCAGCCGATCTCTGACACATCCGCCAGCCGCAACACTCGCGCGCCGTGATGAGAACGTCGCGACGTCTGGACGACGAGAAAAAGACACAACGGACGATGACAACGAGATGAAACCGATGCAAGAATATCGACGGGGTGCATGTGAGCAGGAACGCGTGAGGGAGGGGCACGGCGAACGCTCGCGATGAAGGGAGCTGCTTCCCCCGACCGCGTGGGAGGAGACAGGAGACTCAACGGGTGGGCGGTGCTGAAGGTGGGCGGAGCCGAGCTAAACGTGCACAGAAACATGTCTCTGAGCAGAATGGGAGCTCTCTGCAAAACCTAGAAAGTGAACAAGAACGTCTTTTTTTTATGGATTGGGCTCCGAGCCGGGTGTTTGACCCCCGGTACGTTCTGGGGAAGCTGCTCGGGAGTCGAGACTGGGAGTCGAGGGAGGAATAAATACCAAAGGGAGGAGGAGGTGGAACTTGAAATTCGATTTTATAGCTTTGTGATCGTTATCAGGATGGAGGTGTCATTTGTTAATTGTGCGAGAGCTGGATACAAAACAATTCCTTTTCCAACACACGTGTTGTGTTACTTTGTTGGATGGTTCCAGTTCTTCCGATGAGGACGCTTTTGGCACACTGCCTCAACTCGAATGCTTCGCCCACTAATGGTTATTATCGTCGCTATAATGCAGGTTTTGACCCCGCCACGCACTATGAAGAGGATTTACAAATTGAATTAATGATGCTCCTCTTCGCTGTGATGTTTTTCTGGCGCTCGGTTCTGCCCTCGCCTCGTGACTGCGTGTGTGTGCACACATCCCTCTCTTGAGCCTCGTATAAAGTCAACGCTCTCTTTTCCCCCCAGATTGTTTCACACTGGATTGTAAACCTGTAATAGCGTCCCCAATTCTCCCAGCAGTCAATGCAAGTGTACAAGAGAGGCTTTTTCATGATGTATTTACACACCGGAGGGAGCGGCGCCTTTTATTTCACAGTGAGAACAATTTGGAATGTAAAGTGCATTTGAAGCGTCAACATGAAGTGAAATAGTGACTTCGTACCTCACAAAGTATGATGGCTTCTAGAAAGCTGAAGAAATAGTAGACGCCAGCAGATCTTTCAACAGAAATCTTTACGAGGATAATAATTTCAAATGTGTTGAAGGATTGCCTGAAAGGAAGAGAGCTAGTTTGCTGACATCTATGAGATCAGTGCTTTTCAAACCTTCTAGTGGGGCGCGACCCTCTGGTGGGGCGCAGAGGTATTACAGGTGGGGCAAGGGGGGAGAAAAAATATATATATATTTTTTACGAATCCATTATTAATCCCACAGTGGGGGAATTATTCTCTGCATGTTAGCATCCTGAGTAATGAAGGAGCTTTGTGCTGCTGTGAAGCTCTGGGGCTTCAGTGCCTTGCTCAAGGGCACTTCAACATGAAACTATGGGGGGAAAACAGGGATCCAACCGGGTTTCCTTGGTCATCTTTTTTTGCCAAATATGAGTTATTTTCTGCACATATATAACTTTACTTGCATTGTTTTAACAAAGTGATCGCACATGTTATTCGTTTTTATCAGATGAAGCAATCTGGTTTACTTTATTTCAACTTCCTTTAGTCTATTAATTAAAAAAACACGGATGAAGGAGTTCCAAAAAGTTGGACCATTTTGCTTCCTCCAAAGTGGGGCGTGACAGAAAAAGTTCAAGCAAAGTCTCGTACTTCCCTCCAACCACACGTCACACGGCTCACCTGTTGCTATTTTGATGTCCCTACCACCTAAATATATATATATATATATATATATATATATATATATATATATATATATATATATATATATATCAAAAAGGAAAGATTTAGTGTCGAGATTGGTTGAGGATAACGACTGTAGATAAAGTAAAACATCGTCAGCATAGAGGCACATGTGTGTATTGTTGGATGCAGACTTCTCAAGCGCCTTGAGTTCTTCTGACTTAATGCAACGACAGAAGCAAAAACTCAAACATCCCGCTGGACAAAAAGGTGAGCGACACGTCAGCGTTGTGCAGAACATCGAGCATAAACAAACACGACTCTCCGACCACACGCGGGTGAAGATGGAGGATGAAAGGACAGACGCACAGTCGGCGTCCTCCTCCCTCCTGTCGGGGGTCGCGGCGCTGAGCCCTCCTGTTGCTGTTGTTGTTGTTGTTGCTCCTGCGGCGTGTTCGTTAGCCTTTAGCTCCTGGCTCTTTCCTCTGGAGCGCCGGCGCTGTGACTCCTCTCTCTTATTGGCTCCCACAGTTATTTTTTGGCCTCCACCAAAAAGGTGGACGGGTGTTTGACGCCAGGTCAAGGTGGTAAAGCTGCACAATGTATTCGGACAACGTAGAGATACTGGAGGAAATAGTTATAACATAAAGGTAAAGTCCAAAAAACAACTCCCCTCAGAGCAGAGGTGAAACATTTCAAATTGAGGTCCGTTTTCAGAAAAATAATAGGAGTGACAGGCCAAGCAATAGTTATTGTAAACACTAGTTTCTAGACTAGAAAACTCCATGCGCCTTATAAAGAATGTACTTTCTATCAAAATAACTATTCACCACAACGAAATAGTTCAACCTTTGACCTTTGAGTAGTTTTTGGTGTCGACACATAATACAAAATAATATGTCAGTAACACTGCATCATAACTGCTCGCTATATAGCGTTAGTTAAGTATGAGTAAACACTTCATTCATCTTTTATAAATCATTGTTCCAACATTAACACTCGTTTGCAATTCATAAACACAGTTTTTAAATGTTATCCATAAGCTTGACTGTTATGCGTTTCATGACTGGGTTTTCATAGTTTATAAATGATGGATTTCCCATTTGTAAATTATTATTATATATAAATATATATATACACATTATACAAACCGATTATGAAGGACTTGATGAATACGTGTTAGTAAATGTTTGAGGAAGGATTGGAATGTAAATTATAAATGTGTTTATACATATATTGATTTTAGATATGCACTCACGATGTTAACATGGGCTTCATAAACCTGTTTTAATACTGTTTATTACATATGATTAATTAGGGTTGTTACGAGTCGGTAGTTTAGTATTAGTTAAGTATTTTGTGCAACCTAA